>NC_025702.1:19618212-19641104 GCF_000633955.1 Camelina sativa
AAATATATAACCTAATATTTTTGAACGCCGTAATAAATTTACATAGTTGTTGTATTGTTGGATTTTCAGCAGTAAATCTCAGTTGTTAAAATGATAAATTCGCTGCTTTATATAGTAGTTTTATTTCATTATTATAGCTAGCATGCATCTAGATTTTGTAAAATTTTTTTGTTGTTGTTGCATTGCATGCCTCAAGATTATTAAAGACTAACAAACAAAATCGGTGTAAGTTGTACATTTTGTGGATGATCGGTTTAGTCTCACGAGAGATCCATTCCTCAAGGGGCTCTCACATGTTTCCCATTTTGTCTTCTCCGTTCTCTCGTGTTTCTTCACAGATGGAGACGTTTAATATATCAATCATCGAAACACAATCTCCTCTCTTTTTCCATTTTTTTTTTATAATTTATACACACTTGTCTGTATTGGCCACATAACTAAAACCCAATTGAATCTGCATTTGATGGCAGTTCACTTTGTACAAATGTCAATCACTTTTAGCTATAACTCAAGAGTATATATTAGCGATACAGAAACATGTCAGAGAGTTAATCTAACGTTACTTTCTTACTAAACCCTACTTCTTCTTCTTAGGGCCTCTAGATTACAAAACTCAAATTAATTATAAACTTCCTTATAATAACATAACTTAGAAAAACTTCCTCAAATCTTTTATATTACTATATATATTGACGATTTGGACTCATATAAAATCCAAAACTTTCAGCTGGCTTGTATGCACCCTGAATCACGCCTACATAATACGTATTGATACTTATCCATTTACTCGATTTCCTTGGCTAACGCAAAATTTCTAGTTCTCATATATCTTTTGTTCCAATAGTTTTGGTTTCCTTAATAGAGTTGCATACGCTTGACAGCTATATAAGTATNCTTTTTCCATTTTTTTTTTATAATTTATACACACTTGTCTGTATTGGCCACATAACTAAAACCCAATTGAATCTGCATTTGATGGCAGTTCACTTTGTACAAATGTCAATCACTTTTAGCTATAACTCAAGAGTATATATTAGCGATACAGAAACATGTCAGAGAGTTAATCTAACGTTACTTTCTTACTAAACCCTACTTCTTCTTCTTAGGGCCTCTAGATTACAAAACTCAAATTAATTATAAACTTCCTTATAATAACATAACTTAGAAAAACTTCCTCAAATCTTTTATATTACTATATATATTGACGATTTGGACTCATATAAAATCCAAAACTTTCAGCTGGCTTGTATGCACCCTGAATCACGCCTACATAATACGTATTGATACTTATCCATTTACTCGATTTCCTTGGCTAACGCAAAATTTCTAGTTCTCATATATCTTTTGTTCCAATAGTTTTGGTTTCCTTAATAGAGTTGCATACGCTTGACAGCTATATAAGTATAGCTGTATGTAAATAAAAGAAAATATTGTTTGTGATTGTATATAATTACACAAAATATGTAATGTAATATATAGTTTATACGGTATAAAGATGGTGCTGCAGTGCACACTTCACACATATAAAAAACGTTACCTCAACAATAGAAACAAGACACATATAACAAATTCTATCCGATTTGTTCCGATCAATTGCACAGTTTTATATGTTCTTCTGTCTTTTCTGCCACTTCATGTCTCTCTCTCATCTTCTCTTTTTGTCTCTATTATCTCTCACTCATGCCTCTCTCTCTCTCTCTCTATATATATATATCTATATAAGTACACACATTAACTACAAGGAGATTTTATGAAGAATTTAATCAAACAGTTTTGATAAAAGTGGCGGTTTACGATTATTCAAGTCTACAACTGTGTGAATGAACAAGAACACACCAAGACCAGAGTTTACAAGTACAACAGAAATAATATTTGTATTCTCAATATGAAAACTATGATATACATGTTTTGACACATGAGATTTTATTATCCGTAAAGTTCATATCGAACACAATTATCACAGTTTTAATTAATATAACATTTTCAAGACATAATATATACTAGAAATTATTTTGAATTAATTTAAATATATAAAAATGCCAAACAAACATAAACCCGACAGTATATATCACCCATATACATATATGCTCACATATATATAATTAATAATTTATATATAAATAAGTATAGAAGCATACGAAACCCTTTTACCGACTGTTGTTGTTGTTGTTGTCTCTCTCCTCTCAATACTTTTACTTATTACATTCAAAGCAAGAAATCGAAAAAAGGAAGGAACCCCCAAAGCTTTCTTTCTTCCTTCATTTTTGCTCTCTCCTCCCCATCATCATCATCATGTCCTCCCATACCAATCTCCCTTCTCCCAAACCGGTACCTAAAACGGATAACCGTATCTCCGGTACATCTCAAACCAAGAAACCACCGTCTTCCTCCGTGGCTCAAGACCAACAAACCCTAAAATGTCCCCGTTGCAACTCTCCAAACACAAAGTTCTGTTACTACAACAACTACAGTCTCTCTCAACCTCGTCACTTCTGCAAATCTTGTCGCCGTTACTGGACACGTGGCGGCGCCTTGAGAAACGTCCCCATCGGTGGTGGTTGCCGGAAAACCAAAAAATCCATCAAACCTAGTACTTCCTCCATGAACGCAGTACTCCCTTCTTCGTCTTCTTCTTCTCAGAGGTTCTTCTCTTCAATCATGGACGATTCTTCCAAATTCTTCCCACCTCCGACGACTATGGATTTTCAGCTCGCCGGTTTATCTCTCAACAAGATCAACGATCTTCAGCTTTTGAACAACCAAGAAGTTCTTGATCTTAGGCCCATGATCTCCTCGGGTCGGGAAAACACACCCGTTGATGTCGGGTCGGGTTTATCCTTAATGGGTTTTGGAGATTACAACAGTAACCATTCACCGACGGGTTTCACAACCGCCGGAGCAAGCGACGGTAACTTAGCTTCTTCTATAGAGACTTTGAGCTGTTTGAACCAAGATTTACACTGGAGGCTTCAGCAACAGAGGATGGCTATGCTTTTTGGTAATTCCAAGGAAGAAACTGTTGTCGTCGAGAGGCCGCAACCTATTCTTTACCGTAACCTCGAGATCGTGAACTCGTCATCGCCGTCGTCTCCGACGAAGAAAGGAGATAATCAGACTGAGTGGTATTTTGGTAATAATAGTGATAATGAAGGGGTGATTAGTAATAATGGTAATACAGGAGGAGGAGGAAGTGAATGGAACAATGGAATTCAAGCTTGGACTGATCTTAATCATTATAATGCTTTGCCTTGATTCTTGGTAAGTCCAACAAACTATATATCTATAATTTTATATATTTATTTGTTATGTGTGCTGTGATGTAATGCCAAAACTATTTATGTTTGTAGTCTTTTTTTTTTCTGGTGTTCTTGTAGACAGCTTTTGTTGTTGTTGTTGTTGTTGTTGTTACTATTTTAGTACTTTAAATTTCAATTTGTAAACAAAAAACAAAATTGGGGTATAAATTCAAGAAGAATGGAGAGAGATACTTATATTTGATGATTTGTCTGTATTTTAAAATAATTTAAAGTTGAAACAGAATTTACTGTTTTTAATTATTGAAAAGCCCTTGGTTTGGTGGTGAAATGTTCACTTAATGACTTATTGGATGGTTGTTATCCCAAGGATAATTATAATTTAAAATTTCTTTAAGAAGTCATTTTCACTAAATAGATAATGTCTCCTTGGGATTGGTCATAGTTCCTTTGAATAAGCCTACTTGAATTTTTTTTTTGTTTTAACTGAGCACAAATTATACAGATGACACAGACATTGAGCCAAGCAGAATAATTCACCATCCACATCATGTGTCATATACCCAAGTGAAAAATAAATTAAAACTCTCTGTATTATTCGTTAAAAACATCGATATTTGTGCCGTAAATAAAAATATAGATTGATGTTACATTAAAAATGTGTCAGTGAAGTGTTGTCTAATTAATATGTAGAAGCATATAGGATCTTAGGCGACACTGAACTATGTCGAGTCTCTGTGAAACATAGAGATCAGGCCTTCGCCTTCTTTTGCAGTCTCTCGTTAGCCTCATCCTTAGCTTCTCTCTAGAATATAAATACATCTGAACACGCATATATACGTATATGTTTGTTTGTGTAGTAGGTATAGGTACTATATATATATATATATATGTACATCTCTTATCACTGATCTCTATAGAGCAAGGCCTGCAAGAACTAAAGCATAAGTAGGCATGTGAGAACAGACTAATTGAACTTAGTTGTTTCAACTATTGCGCTAAGCTGTCAAAAGTATTCACAACTTTGGATTTTCTTAAACACTATTTAGATGCAAATTAAAAATTGTAGAATGATAATGAGTCGTCTGGTTTAAAATTTTAACCTTTGATTTGATATTTTGGGGGTCTTTTTTTTTGGTTTTTGTGTTGATAATGGGGTCTACAAGTTGAACTTTGGACTATAAACGAGAAAAACACACATCTCTTAGTTCACTTTTGTCATTTTGTGAGTTCTAGAAGAATATTAATTTGTACACTAATAATCTACTATAAAGTTTCTACTTTACTTGTTTCATCTGTTTATTTAGCCATGCATGCGACTATGTAATTAATCTTTTGCCTTTACCGTTTAATGGTACAAAAGTTAGAAAGCTAAAATACAAATATATATATATATATATATATATATATTTAGAGGACTATGTTTATTTCAATTTTTGTTTTTCTGCAGTTCTGCTGAAGACTGAAGAGTGATCTATATATCTATATAAGAATTACTTTTTAGGTTCCGAACACTTTCTTTTTACAAAGTTTCGATCTCTTAAAAGCCAATGTTGGCACTTTTGCATACTACAACATCCTTTAAAGCTTTTTAAGACTCGCCAATTGTAGGTTTGCTTTATACGATATTTCATCCTAAGAACATTTATCTTTAGGATATCTTGATTTTTTTGTTTTCTTCTCTTTGACACATCTTTTTAATTATCCTTAAAAGGTAATATAAAAAGATCAAGAATTAACCTTTTCTTGCTTTTGGTCGACGGACGACCGTGAGCATAAACAAGATAAATAAAAGGCTAAAGTTTTATATCATTGAGCTCATATATGACTTTAAAAAGTGTAATATATATGATAAAACAAAACAGATAATAATAATAGAAATATTTTGATGATGATTTGATTTAATGAAACGGATAGATGGCGAAGGAGCATGATGAATGTGAATACAAGTGATGTAACTGCCTTTTGTTACCATACAATATGATTAGATTTAATATGTCGTCGTTATTTCACGGCTTTGCCACAACAATCTAAAATCAATGGTGAGGAAGCTCACGATTTACGACTCGTGATTGAAGGAGATAGTATAGTTTTATATTTTGTTATTTTACCAATGTATTCATCACCTCTATATTATTATTTCATCATCTACGTTGAGATGGTTAAATATAAAGATATGCCCTAGTTAAATCTTAAATGCAACATTTCAGGTTTTAATATACAAAATGCAACATCTATATATATATATATATATATATACTGTAGTCTGTATATGCATGTATCATGTATGTGAAGTTTTGAACTAACGTGGGGGAGTAGTAAATCAGTCCACTTGGCAAGATAGGAAAAAAAAGTGGGAAAGGGTTAGATTGTGTTATTTCAAACGAGTAAACAAAACGGAAGAATATATAGATAACACCAAAGCCTTACAACTTTTTTGCTTTTCTTTAGAATCAAGTTTTTGTACATTTGGCCGTCGAACCGAACACCAATACAAAATTTGTCATGGCCTTATCACACAATAACGTCTTCTTCTTGGTCATGATGAAAAAAGAAAAGACGAAAACTTCCAACAGAAAACGAGTTACATGTTTACTATCACATCATTGCCTTTTTCTTCTTAGTAACCGATATTATATAGTAATTTTATTTGGCGTTCTGTACGTACAGGCAACACAAAAACTCCAAAAAGTTAGCTTCAAATTTTATATATCATTTTATTTAAAATTCGACTTTGGTTCCAATTTTCAATTTCTTAAAAAGTAGTATAACTCAATAAGTTATATAACATCTGACTTATCATTATTTTAAACTATGACCTTTTTTGCCATTTGATCATATATTACGATTTCAACATTTTTTACTGATTATATTCTGCTTTTGTCAAAGTATAACAATATTGTCATTTCATCTACAAGACAACTAATAATAATACAAAATGTTGGGCTTATATTTGTTTCCCAATTCAAATGAACTGTGGGCTTAGGCCGTATACAAACCCGTACTTTTTACCAATAATCTCCACACGAACAAGACCCATCTCTGAAATGATGAAACCTCTTTGAATCTCTACAAATAATTTCTCTGTTAATAACTCTTGATACGATCTTGATCCAACTGTGACAATCAACACAAACTCTAAGGTTCTTTAGAATCCTTATATTTCCACCAACGTTTCTCAAAACTGCAAAGGCTATGGCCAGTTTCTCGCTATGTTGATGCAAAGATCTCTCTTTTGCAGTCTCCTCCACGTCTTGATACACACAGCTCTTGTCTTCAACATACCCCAAATCTTTAGCCTTCCTGATTAGCTCTTCAAGAGTTTCAAGAATCTTCTCCGAGTTTGGATGCAAAAACAAATCTCCAGCCATGAATGTATGCGTCTCTCTATCGACTTCAACCCAACTCATTGCTGGATTCTTCTTCAGCCTCATCTCCTTCATCTCACTCTTCATCTCAATCACTCTGCTCCACTTCCCCGTGGATGCATATAGATTTGACATTAGAATGAGAGTTCCTTCATCTCCAGGTGCTATCTCAAGGATCTTTCTGGTTATCAGTTCTGCCATTTCTACCTTTCTATGAATCTTACAGGCGCTAAGCAACGTCCTCCACAGAACCAAGTCAGGGTTTATCACCTCCTTTATTAGCATTTCAGCCTCCTCTAATCTCCCTGCCTGTCCTAGCATATCTACCATACAAGCATAATGATCATTCGTCAACATGATCTTATCTTTTCTGAAGGAGTCGAAAAATGCACAACCTTCCTCAACTAATCCAGCGTTATTACAAGCCAAGAGTACGCTCAAGACTGTTACATCATTCGGTCGCATTCCAAGGTTTATCATTCTCTCAAACAACTCAAGTGCTTCGTGTCCAAAACCGTTCTGTGCATAACTATAGATCATTGTGTTCAAAGATATAACATCAACTTCAATCAAGGTATCAAAAACCAACCTTGCCATGTCTGAGTATCCACATTTCCCATATAAATCAATGAGCCCTGATCCGGCATACTTATCTCTATCAAAACCATATTTACTCACTATACCATGAACTTGTCTGCCTTCTTCAAACATTGCGAGATTCGAACACCCCCTGAGAGCACTTGACAATGTAAAAGAGTTAGGCTTCACTGAATCACGAATCATATTTCTAAATTCGATAAGGGCCATTTCTTCTCTACCGTTTTGGACAAGCCCCGATATAAGAGACGTCCAAGTCACCTGATTTGGGTACTCAATACACTTGAAAACCCGCAAGGAATGATCAACTAAACTGCACCTCAAGTACATTCTAAGAAGGGAAGTCTGTGAAGCAAGAGGAGACTCATAACCAGACTTGATCATAAGTCCATGAATAACCATGCCATTACCTAAATCCTTCAAGTTTCCACAAGATATCAATACACTAGCGTAAGTATACTCCACCAACATACTTTGAAATGCCTTCACAGCTTCAGCATCCTCACCCTTCTGCGAGTAACCAACGGTCAAAGCTGTGATCAAAACCACGTCTTTCTCCTCCACACGGTCCAATACTAACTTCGCCTCCCTCGTTTTACCAAACTTTACATACATATCCACAAGGGCACTTCCAACGAACACGTTTGAGACTTCCAAACCTAGAATCACTGCAAGTCCATGACTTCTCCGGGCTTCTTTTTCAAGACCCAAATCTGAAAAGGCTTTGAAAACACTAGACAACGTGTACTCATCTGGCAAAACATTATTCGTGATCATCAATCTATACAATTCAACAGATTCCTTGCTTCTTCTGTGCTTAATGAAATAAGCAATAAGAGAGTTCCATGTTACAATATGTCTCTCACGCATTTCATCGAACACCTGACGTGCGTAACCGATCTCGCCACACTTTAAACTCGCGTCGACGAGTTTGCTGCCTGATAGTTCGACGGGAAACCCAGATTTGAGCATCTGGGTTTGGATTTTCTTGAGCCCTGATATCGATCTTTCGTCTATGCATTGTCTGAGAAGCGGAGAGAAAGTGTGCGTCGTTGTCAAGGACGAGTCACATGCGACGCAGAGAAGCCTAAGCTGACTATGGCTAGAAGATTCCGGCGAACAGCTTTTGGTGGCAAAGGAGCTGAAAAATCTAGAAAAGGCGATTAATCCGCCGTTATAATCTCTTCTCATCACCGGCGGCGTATTTTTCCTCCGATCATCGCCTCAGTCTGTAGCTCATATCAGCCCATTAAAGCTCATCAAGGCCCATAAAGGTTTGAACTTGAACATATATTAGCCCATTTAGGGCCCATAAGATAAACCCTCCCCAATTCTGGGAAATGTCCTCCTCCTTTCCTCACCCTCTCTGTGTTTTCATCATCGGAGAGATCCACAACGCCACGCGGGTCATCGATGATCCGAATAATACAACCACGGCGCGACGGGGGCTTGACTAGTTCGATCTCCGCCGTCAAAATCCTGATGATGAGATTCTCGCCTGATGTTAGAATTTCTTCTCTTTTCACTCGCCGGCGGTTCTGCTCCGTGTCTCCGCTAATTCGCACACTTCCGGCGGAAGAATCTGATCCGACGAGTGTTCCGCACCGTCTACTCTCAATTCTCTCTAAACCCAACTGGCATAAATCTCCGTCCTTGAAATCAATGGTTCCTGCGATTAGCCCTTCTCACGTCTCCTCACTGTTCTCGCTCGATCTGGATCCCAAAACAGCTCTTAGTTTTTCTCACTGGATCTCACAGAATCCGAGATACAAGCACAGTGTATATTCCTATGCATCTCTTCTTACTCTTCTCATCAACAACGGATACGAGGGTGTTGTGTTTAAGATCAGGTTATGGATGATAAAGAGCTGTGATTCAGTAGGAGACGCTTTGTTTGTTTTGGATTTGTGTAGGAAGATGAATAAAGACGAAAGATTTGAGCTTAAGTATAAGCTTACTGTTGGGTGTTACAACACATTGTTGAATTCGTTAGCTAGATTTGGATTGGTAGATGAAATGAAGCAGGTTTATATGGAAATGTTGGAGGATAAGGTTTATCCCAACATTTACACATATAATAAAATGGTTAATGGGTATTGTAAGCTTGGGAATGTGGTAGAGGCGAATCAGTATGTGAGTAAGATAGTTGAGGCTGGGTTGGATCCTGATTTTTTCACATATACCTCTTTGATTATGGGTTATTGTCAAAGGAAGGATTTGGATTCTGCTTTTAAGGTTTTTGAGGAGATGCCTTTGAAGGGATGCAGTAGAAATGTGGTTGCTTACACTCACCTTGTACATGGTCTTTGTGTAGCGAGGAGGGTTGATGAAGCTATGGATTTGTTTGTGAAAATGAAGGATGACGACTGTTATCCAACAGTTCGTACTTATACAGTGCTTATAAAGGCTTTGTGTGGATCAGAGCGGAAGTCTGAAGCTCTTAAGTTGGTTAAGGAAATGGAAGAGAAAGGCATTAAGCCGAATATTCACACGTACACGGTGCTAATTGATAGTTTATGCAGTCAATGTAAGCTCGAGAAAGCAAGAGAGTTGTTAGGTCAGATGCTAGAGAGAGGGTTGATGCCAAATGTAATCACTTACAATGCATTGATTAATGGGTATTGTAAGCGGGGGATGATTGAAGATGCGCTAGGTGTTGTGGAGTTGATGGAATCACGTAACCTCAGTCCGAATACACGCACATACAATGAATTGATAAAGGGGTATTGTAAAAAGAATGTTCACAAAGCAATGGGAGTGCTTAATAAAATGCTGGAGCGCAAAGTACTTCCAGATGTGGTCACTTACAATTCACTAATCGATGGACAGTGTAGATCTGGTAATTTTGATACTGCATATAGGTTACTTAGTGTGATGAATGATAGAGGACTAGTTCCAGACCAGTGGACATATACTAGTATGATAGATTCTTTGTGTAAAAGCAAAAGAGTGGAAGAAGCTCGAGACCTGTTTGATTCTCTCGAGCAGAAAGGTGTAAACCCAAATGTGGTGATGTACACTGCATTGATTGATGGATACTGCAAGGCGGGTAAAGTAGACGAAGCTCATCTTATGCTTGAGACAATGTTGAGTAAGAATTGCTTGCCAAATTCGTTGACTTTTAACGCCCTGATTCATGGGTTATGTACCGATGGGAAATTGAAAGAAGCGACGTTGTTGGAGGAAAAAATGGTGAAGATTGGTCTACAGCCTACAGTTAGCACAGATACAATATTGATTCATAAATTTCTAAAGGACGGGGATTTTGATCACGCTTATAGACGTTTTCAGCAGATGTTGTCCTCTGGAACAAAGCCCGATGCACATACTTACACAACATTTATTCAAACCTATTGTAGAGAAGGGAGACTGCAAGACGCTGAGGGTATGATGACAAAGATGAAGGAAGATGGTGTTTTCCCGGATCTGTTCACTTATTCCTCTCTGCTTAAAGGTTATGGAGATCTAGGACAGACAAACTCTGCATTTGATGTCCTCAAGCGCATGCGTGATACTGGTTGTGAGCCTTCTCAACATACATTTTTGTCTCTGATCAAACATATGTTAGAGATGAAATATGGAAAGGAGATTGGCAGTGAACCAGGACTCCGTGTGATGTCGAACATGGTGGAGTTTGAGATTATTGTTGAGCTTCTTGAGAAAATGGTTGAGCACGGTGTAACCCCCAACGCCAAATCCTATGAAAACTTGATATTAGGGATCTGTGAGATTGGGAATCTCAGAGTTGCGGAAAAGGTGTTAGATCATATGCAACAAAACGAAGGAATATCTCCTAGTGAGTTGGTATTCAATGCACTTATTAGGTGTTGCTGCAAGCTGGAGAAGCATAACGAAGCAGCAAAGGTTGTAGATGATATGATTTGTGTTGGTCACTTACCGCAACTAGAGTCTTGCAAAATCTTGATATGTGGGCTGTATAAAGAANTTTTCAGCAGATGTTGTCCTCTGGAACAAAGCCCGATGCACATACTTACACAACATTTATTCAAACCTATTGTAGAGAAGGGAGACTGCAAGACGCTGAGGGTATGATGACAAAGATGAAGGAAGATGGTGTTTTCCCGGATCTGTTCACTTATTCCTCTCTGCTTAAAGGTTATGGAGATCTAGGACAGACAAACTCTGCATTTGATGTCCTCAAGCGCATGCGTGATACTGGTTGTGAGCCTTCTCAACATACATTTTTGTCTCTGATCAAACATATGTTAGAGATGAAATATGGAAAGGAGATTGGCAGTGAACCAGGACTCCGTGTGATGTCGAACATGGTGGAGTTTGAGATTATTGTTGAGCTTCTTGAGAAAATGGTTGAGCACGGTGTAACCCCCAACGCCAAATCCTATGAAAACTTGATATTAGGGATCTGTGAGATTGGGAATCTCAGAGTTGCGGAAAAGGTGTTTGATCATATGCAACAAAACGAAGGAATATCTCCTAGTGAGTTGGTATTCAATGCGCTTCTTAGCTGTTGCTGCAAGCTGGAGAAGTATAACGAAGCAGCAAAGGTTGTAGATGATATGATTTGTGTTGGTCACTTACCGCAACTAGAGTCTTGCAAAATCTTGATATGTGGGCTGTATAAAGAAGGAGAGAAAGAGAGAGGGGCTTCGGTTTTCCAGAGTTTGCTTCAATGTGGTTATTATGACTATGAATTAGCGTGGAAGATCATCATTGATGGGGTGGGGATGCAGGGACTTGTAGAGGCGTTTTATGAACTATTCAACGTTATGGAGAAAAACGGCTGCAAGCCCATCAACCAAAGTGAAACCTCACCCGACAAGGATTGTAGTTACCGCTGCGGCACTTGTGATACTATAATCAGGGAAGGCGAAAGTACTTATAGCTCCCAAAACAATTAAACATCTCAAGAGGTGGAGAGAGTATTACGTACTAGTTAAGTTTGTATTCATCTTTTGGTTTTATCTCTTTTGTTTAACTTGAAAGCCTCAATCACCATTCACACAAAATTATGCATGTCATCAGTTATGAGCTGTGTGTTTGGTTGAGTGTAATTATTAATGGAAGAATATACAAAACAGTAGGTGCTACCTGAGCTATGAGAGGGCGATCATGTTGTTGTTGATCCAAGCTATACTCATTGCAATCTACTGTATGTCCCAAATTCAGTATTCTCATCTTATGGTTAGATTTGTTAACTTATTGGGATGGGCCTGGCGGATATCAATTAGGCCCTCACTGCGGCTTTAATAATACACACAGCCCCCTAGCAAAGAAAGACTGAAATAAGCTTTTTTTAAGATATCTTGGACGGATATATCCAAAACCGAATCTAAAACCCAAATAGACCCGGAACCGAATCAAATACCGGCCATGCATGAAACTTTGTTTATTAGGGTTACAACTTGGGCTAGGCCATGCGGATATCAATTAGGCCCAGTTGTCGCAATCACTCTAGTACTAGTGTATTTCTTTTGATCTTAAATCCTATAACCCGAATTACAACTGAGGTCAGAGGATGTTGTAATTCTTTCGGTTTTCCTTTGATAGAAGCTACAGTTAATCATGCTTAATGTTGATTGTTAATCTAGTGCTCTTGAGAGTGTGAGTCTAGCAACTAGTATAAGTGCTTGTGTGACGTGTTGTAAGAGATTATCCTTGAGATCCAATAACAAAATGTAGTTCATAAGTTTTTTTTTTCTCCAAGTTACTGAATTGTTTTGATGTTTATGAAAGAGACACGAAACAGAGAGTGAAACAGAGAACTAGAGAATGAGATGTAAACTGACCTCAAAGAGTGGAAGAGGTCAGTAAGTCAACATAATTAAGACTAGTTGTTGGCTTGTTGCGGAAGAAGGAAACATCTATAGAAACAATGCTACATCTCAGCAAAAGAAAATTTTCGTGAACAAGAGATTGCAAGATCAGCGATGTGTATTAAGAGTTGAAAAATAAAAGCAAATAATTTAATAACAAACGTTACTGTTCTTCATACAATAATCGAAAACTAGGTGATTCCAAAAGATGCCAACCTATAAATCCGATTCTCCCTTTTTCAGAAGATCATAATACAACTTAGATGACATATCAGATAAATACATTGACCCAAAAAGTTAAACTAACAGGGCTTTGTGTACACGTGAAACACAAATTACCTTGGTCAGGGTAGTTGGTCACTGTACAAAATGTTATTTGGTAGGTGGAGATCTCAGCTTATCATCTGACTCATGCTTAAGAGAAGAATCCCCTCCCATTAGTTGTTCGAATCCTTCTACCTTAACGGGTTGAGCCCTGACCGTTCCTGGTGTACTGCAATTAGAATGGAGACATAACTTTTAAGACCCGGCCAGTAGGTGTAGAACAATGTGATTTTTGAGGTTTGAGAGGGTACTTACGGTGTCTGCATTTGTGGAATCTGCATTGAAGCCAATTGCCTGAATTGGTTATAGCCAGGCTGTTGTTGCATATTCGACATGGCAGCAATCTGTTGCTGTCTGAGTTGCTGCTGTATCTGTTGCTGGTGTCTTGGGTTCATAGGGTTGAAGGCATTTCCATCTACTGCCATTTCAGAAGGATTCTCTAGCTTTACCTGAACCAGCGGCCGATCCTTTTCCATATCCATGTTGGGTCGTGGTGATGTAACTTGACGCCTACGCAGTCTCTCTAGCTGTTGCTGCTGCTGAAACGTTGGGGAATTAACCATTTGCTGCATCTGTGGATGCATTTGCCTCTGGATCTGCAATAACATCATAACAAGAACTCAGTTAAGTTAAGCGAAAAAAAGTAACCCTTTAAATAAATGATCTCTTCATGCACAAAATTCAAACCAATTATGATGCCACAACAAGTCGTGCATTTATTTTATGTACGTACTTGTTGCGGTAACCGGAGAGAAGCTTGTTGCTGCAGATGTAACTGTTGCTGCAGTACTTGTGCTTGTTTCTGATTTGGAGGAGGATGGCTCTTAGTACTATCTCTAACAAGCTCTGCTAAACTCCCAAGATTACTGAAAAACAGCGTAAAACTTAATCACATGAACCGATGAACAAAACTATAAATGTTAGTTTTATTACTAACATGTGTCTATGAAAGGGAAAACATATATTAATCTTCATTAAGAAAAAGATTAATCTTCATAAATCACTTGAATTAGGCAAAACCACTCAAAAGAAACTCACCTATATCCCGTCGTATTAAGGAACATCTTAATCAACTGCATCGCTGAGCACTCCTTTTTGTAACTATCAGTAAGAAGCTTCAAAATACTGCCTAATTTAGAGATATGTCGGCTAACCAACTGAGAGAAGACATCAATCGGAACCTCGGTTGCACCTTCGAATCCCATTGTTAGAAGCATGCGTGCAACAACTTTCTGTGACACCAGAGCCGCTTGATCATCACTAAAACCCAATTTGTCAGCTTTTTTACGGCGCAAAACTCCTCTTTCTTCCATCCTATGGTACTCAGGCATCATCCCAAGCCTCTCGATCATGACATGACTCCTGGTAGTAACTTGCGGTAACGTATCAAGTACCCCATAGAAGTCTGTTTTTAAGTTGCCTTGTGCTCTGGTAACCGGCGAAAGGGCAGACTCGGGTACACAGTTCATTCTAAACATTGTCTCTGGAAGAAAAAGTATATCATCTTCTGAAGTATCGAAGCCAGAACTTGGATGTGTACTAGATCTACTCATATGACCTAAACTTCGATCTTCTAAAAAAGGTGCACGCTTTCTCTTATGACTATCCACAACTCTAAGGTAAGTAGACATCCCTTCAGGTGTTCGTTTATCAGATTCTTGCCCTCCAACTGACATCCCATACTTAAAACCATACCTTGAAATAAACTGAGTGTACCATGTGTCCGGTAGCTCCTCGAACCTGGATCTTTGAGAAAGATTACTGTAATCAGACTCACTACCTCTCGCACTTGACTTGGATAGACTCTGAAAATTATAATCACATAGAAATTATGAACACATGTACTGAAAGATAAACAAACAAACATATGAAACCACTAACTCCAAAATCCCTAAATTGAAGATTAGGCGCTATATCAGTGAGAGTGAACAATAGATACAATTTGCTCAAAGATCCACAAAGTTTTCACCTTGGTTAAGCTCGGATTGTGGCGAATCCCTCCGTCTCGGTGAAACCCACCTTCGAGAGAAGCGTTCTCCAACGTGTAGTACACATCATCTCCGTGAAGCTGTAAATCTGAAATTGAAACAAATAAAGAACCCCCGACGGTTTCAACACACCTGAAATTGCCATTAAAAACAAAGCTCCAAAGAAGGAAACAAACATACAATTAGGATTGAGCTTGGACACGGCGACAGAAGAAACATCGGAAACGGAAGCAGAGGAAGATGACGCGGCGGTGGTATTGGATCGGAGGAAAAGTGAGACGGTGGCTTTATCGAATAAGAGAGCACGAACGCGGAGCTGGAGCTGAATCTGAGACCTAGGCTTGGACTCATCAACGCGCATAAAAGCTTCCCAGTTAGAAGGAGAAGAAAGGTGATAGTGAAAGGAGGAATAGATAGAATCGCCGAGCCATGTCCGCCACACGCCGGAAACTTCAAGTCTTCTCGCTAGATCGAAGCCACGACCGTCGTCGCCGAGCAGTGCCATTGTCAGTTGTCTCTTTAATTTTTCTGTCCAAGTTTCTTGACAAGAAAATCTGTTTTGTGTACTGATAATGGGCTTAGTAGGCCTTAAAGGCCCATGGAATTTGCCCAGTCAAAACAAAATTAATATAGTGAATATAAATTATTAAAAAAAAAACTAAACGCGCCAGTAAGGGGTCGAACCTTCGGCCTTCTGCTTAGGAAACAGACGCTCTATCCACTGAGCTACAGGCGCTAATTGTGAATGCCATACGTACACGTTATTCTTAGCCAAAATCATGCAAGAAATTAATACTAGGAGTCGTCGATGAAGATAACATATGAATATGATAATCTTTTTATTTTATTAGTTAGTTACTCTTTGGATCGATGATTTGTATGATCTGACAACAACATCTTGGTTATAAAATAACATTGTTGTTGATATTTTGCAATTGGTGATGACGATAACTATTTTCCATGTAGAGACGTATACACTTCTGTCACATCCACTATCTATGTGGTTCGGTTAGATTTTAAATATGACTTTTTTTTTTGGCAAACAGATTTTAAATATGACATGTTTGGCTTTGCATTTCACTAAAAAGTAGTAGCAGTACTAGTATTCTCTAACTCGTTGGATTAAGTGAATGCCTCTTAAATTAACAATTAATTCAGATTAAACGTATAAAAGCTTGCGCAGTTACACGTGTCAATTCTGTATTCGAGACCATTGCGATAAACGCATGTCACTTTGATTTGTACTATTTGTTTTAGACCAATAAAAAAAAACCAAAACAAAAAGTCAACTAAAAAACCTAACTGAATTTCGGATTGAACAAGAGAGAGAGTGTGTGTTTACGACTGTTTAAGTGAGAATGAAATCGGTTAGACTGACTTCTCCGACAGAGCATTACATTGGTGAGTTTGGTGGCCATTTTGATTTGGACTTTGGGGCCCAATTGAGAGAGAGAGAGAGAGAGAGATTAGAGTTGGATACTCAAATTAGTTAAAAGGGTTTAGTTCACCCACTATGCAAGAAACCTCTTCTCACACTAGTATACTATAACCTTTTTCATTGAATTTACCAATTAAGTAACTAATCACTTTTCTAAAAAATTGTATTACGTTAAGAGTTTGCATTTCACCAAAGACTACAAAAATATTACTTTTTGAGCAACAACTTCACTTAAGTTGTTATTTTTTATTTGTGCTTGTCTAGATAATATTACAACAAATGATATACACGTAAATGCAAATCCCTTTTTGTCAACCCACAAACAAAACTGTACCGGCATTAAGATAATCGAAGTTGAGACTTCAGGTAAAGAATCACCAAATCTAGTAAATGTTTATTTTTAAAAACCATTTATTCTTTTAACTTACATGTAAAACTAAAACTAAAAGTATAATCTAACGGATGATCGCGCAAAGACAGTCGCATAAAATTTGTATGTTACGAGAATTGGTAATATATCCCATGCATATCGTTCTTGTAATCAATTTTATAATCATGATCGTATCACGTAAGCTATAAATCAAAAAACTATTTTTTTATTTCACGTAATTCTCAAGTTATGAATGAGAGTTTTTGACGCTGTGGGTCCAAATAATAAACTATGTCGCGGCCTGAAGTGGATCGGATAAAAGGTTCATGATGACTCGTGAAGATCGTGTCGCGAACGAAAACAATCTCATAAATGTAGTCTTGTCTTACTTAAGTTATAAAATTATAAACGTGTTAGTTTTGATAATTTACGAGTGTATATTATACTATTAAGAAAAGAAGATGTCAATAACACTGGCTTCGTTTAGCTAGTGTGGTGAAGCTACTTTGCCATATGTTTCCTTTTCTCGTTACGATGGCGCCACGATAACCGTTAAACAAGATACGGCATAACCTTACCTCGAAAATTTCACATTCTACGGCATTTCATAAATAAGTTTTTTTTTTGTGTGGGTTGGTTTACTTACATTAATGAAGAAATTTGCTGAACCTGCAGGACCAAATAAAAGCAAGTTGTCAGTATTTTCACATGGCTAATATTTAATGACAAATTGAGTGAAAATGTTTTTTGTAAATTCGAACAATAAATACAAATAATCTTATTAGAACCAACTTTTAAAAGCAAAGAGGATGTCTTGTCCTATCATTCACAAGTGTAAATTACGGAAATGCCATTGACTAAGGTTTGGATATTTCAACCGTCGGCGTGTCTGTTCGTTGGAAGGCGTTTGTTACGGCATCGTATCACCTTTTCATATTCTTCTTCAAAAAATTTAATATTTTTTTCCAATTTTTAAAAAGCAAAAGAGACGAGAAGAGAAGGGAACTTGACTTGCATGGTGGAAGTTGTATAAATATAGCAGAGACTCTCTGCCAGAGAGAGAGAGAGAGAGAGATTCCAATCCATTACCACCCAGTCATCAAAATCTCTAGTCTTCTTTCTTTCTTTTTCCTCTTCTTTTTGCTTTCTAAGAATAACCATTTCTAAAGATAATCATAATCTTTTAACGAGACAGACAACAATAGCAATAAAAAAAAAAAAAAAAAAAAAAAAANAAACCTGAGTTTTACTGTTTGTCCGGATTCTCTCCGGCTCTGTGCTTTCCCTCCTTCTCCCTCTCGGAGATGTTGTTACTCTGTTTCCCTGTTTTCTGTTCTTTTTGTTTTTTGGGAGATTTTTTTACGAAGCTTTGAGTTTTTTCTTTTTTCTTTCTTTTTTAAAAAGTTTATTCAAAGCTTCTAACAAAGAATCCCAAAAGACCAATTTTTTCTCCAAGCTATGGCGGTTGAAGGTATGGCTTAAATTAGCTTCTTTTCTTTTTTTTTTCTTTCTGTTATTGTTTTCTATTGTGCGTTTGAAATTTTAGAAACCAAAAAAAAAAAAACGTCATTTTGATTCGTTGCAGAGATGGAGAAGAAGATCAGAGGAAGCCATAAGACAGAGGAGCTAAAACAGAGTATCGAAGATCCATCTCCAAGATGCGTGCTTGAAATCCCGGTTATGAGCTCTGATTCCGATAACAGCAGTAGCAGCAGCAGCAGTTGTAGCTCGTGTTCTCCTGATAAATCAACGTCTCCGTTATCGACGACTCCTACGAACGTTTCGTCGTTTCATCAATGGAACAAAATGATCGATTCCATCAAGAAGAAATCGATAAGGAGATTCTCAGTCATTCCTCTCCTCGCTAGCTACGAGCTGACCCGTAAGAACATGCGTCGGAAACAGCATAAGCTGATTCCTTCTTCGGAAAACGAATTCGATTGTGGTCAAATCCTCTTCGCTAAACCTTCGTGGCGTAATTTCACCTTCGACGAGCTCGTTGCCGCCACCGACAATTTTAATCCCGGTAAATGTTCAAATCTTGAAAAAGACCATACTACCCTCATTATTTCAATTGTGGAACATGAAAAGATGAAACTTTTGCCCTCCCCCTGGTGAAACAGAGTCTTATATGATTTTGTTGTTGTTGGTAGAGAACATGATTGGGAAAGGAGGGCATGCGGAGGTATACAGAGGTGTTTTACCCGACGGAGAGACCGTAGCGATCAAGAAGCTGACGAGAAACGCTAAGGAAGTAGAAGAAAGAGCCAGTGATTTCTTATCGGAGCTTGGGATAATAGCACACGTTAACCATCCAAACGCAGCTAAGCTTCGTGGTTTCAGCAGCGATCGCGGTTTGCATTTTGTGCTTGAGTACTCTCCTCATGGCAGTCTCGCTTCTCTACTCTTTGGTATAAAAAAGAAAACCTTTTTGTGGTTGGTATTATTAGACCGTTGCTGTTGTTGTGGTGGTGATGTGTTTGGAACTTTTTGTAGGATCTGAGGGGTGTTTGGATTGGAAGAAACGGTATAAAGTGGCTTTGGGTATAGCTGATGGTTTGAGTTATCTTCATAATGACTGCCCTCGTCGGATTATTCACCGTGATATCAAAGCTTCTAACATTTTGCTCAGTCAAGATTACGAAGCTCAGGTATTTTGATTGATTGATTCAACAAAGAGCAATCAACTTTTTTTTGTGTGTGTGTACTGAGAATTCGATATTACAGATTTCGGATTTTGGACTAGCTAAGTGGCTTCCAGAGAATTGGTCTCATCACATTGTTTTCCCAATCGAAGGCACATTCGGGTCAGAGTTAGACTTACAATCCCCATAGCTACAATTCTCTGCTTTTTTTTTTCCGATGTTTGAATTCAAAACCTGGTTGGTTCATTGTTTTTTCATACAGATATCTAGCTCCAGAGTACTTTATGCACGGGATTGTCGATGAGAAGACAGATGTGTTTGCGTTTGGTGTATTGCTTTTAGAGATCATAACTGGTCGTCGAGCTGTTGATACAGCTAGCAGGCAAAGCTTAGTTATGTGGGTAATGATCTGCCTATCCCATTCTCTTTGTTTGCATCTTCCATCTTTTGAATCAAACAGTTAAAAACAGCATGAATGCTTTTGATATAGGCAAAACCTCTTTTAGAGAAGAAGAGCGTGGAAGAAATAGTTGATCCTCAGCTAGGAAATGACTTTGATGAGACCGAGATGAAACGAGTGATGCAAACAGCTTCGAAGTGCATACACCATGTATCCACCATGCGTCCTGACATGAACCGGGTATGTTCCAAAAACACACAAAACCAGTGTTAGGTAGGTTCTAATAGTCACAACTTGGGATGATGATGAATTGTTGAGGTTTTGGGATGCAGTTGGTGCAGCTGTTGCGTGGAGATGACAGGTTAGCTGAGCTGCAACAAAAAACAGGCGGAGCAAGAACAGTGAGTCTCGACGAGTGCGACTTAGATCACACCTCTTCCTCTTACCTTAATGATCTCACTCGGCATAGACAACTCTTGATGGAGTAAGTAATCAATCTGATGAAATCAAATACACAAAAGGAAAATCCTCTATCCAACAGAGACGAAACAATAACAAAGTGTTTTTTTTTTCTTTTTATCATGCCTATGATTTTGCTTCATCTTCTCCAAAAGTTGTATGTATAATTTGGCTTTTGTCTTAAAACTTGTGGTTGTCTCTCTGTTTCTCTCTCTTGTAAAAGAGCTTTTAGTAAAACTTTACAATATTCAGATGATAAATGTGTTTTAAAGAAAGAAAAAAAGAATTAGTGGAAATAAAGTGAGCATATATATTCACTGGTTTAGACTTTAATCATCTTCTGAGATTCATTCAACAAAGCAAAAATAAAAAAAGAAGAAGGAAGACAAAAATGGCTACAGAAACAATCATACAAGGAGCAATTTTGGCACTGACCTTCATTACCTTCTGGGCGATTAAGTATCTCTCTCAACGAGGCCTAACCAAATTCCGAAACAAACACCGAGCCACACTCCAAACCCAGCGTCAGCTCATCCAAGCCTCACGTCTCCTCGCTCGAGCCCGAACCACACCTAAGAAATCCCAATCTCAATCTCTCGCCAAGACGGCGCTCAGTGAAGCCGACGATGTGATCTCGATTTCACCAGACGATGCGGCCGGTCACATCGTCCGTGCCTTAGCTCTAGATCTGCTAGGTCACCACACCTCTGCTCTCAAGTCGTTCGATACGGCGCTGACTTATCCGCGCTTGAAGTCGCTTTCGGTGGGAGAACGCGCCGATGCGCTTGTTAAAAGAGCTGAGATGAAACTGGCTGTGAATCGGCGACGGAGGATTGACTCTGCGATTGAGGATCTGGAAGAGGCGGTGAGGCTCGCCGCCGGTACGGATACGGCGAGACTGTTCCGTCTACTGGGCGAGTGTTATGAGTTCAAGGGCTTGAATGAGAAGGCCCATTGGGCTTTTAATGAAGCTTTAAAAGTCCAACCAAGTTCAGCAACGGCTCGTGATGGATGAGAAAATAAAAAAGACCGAACTTAGATATATCTCTTTGAATTTTCTCCCTGCTACTTTTTGCTATTTTTGTTTCGCGCCTATAACTTTAGTAAAATGCTTTCATGACCCCTACAAGAGCTTCTCCCTTGTATTTAAAGAGTGTTCGTTCAATTGTGCTTTTAGAACTATGAAAATGTGAGAAAGATATTTCATAAATGGAAACGGAGTTACAGCGATAAGGCCGATTACATTACAAAAAACTAAGTATTAAAACCGATCATCCACCCCTAACAGAAGAACATTACTACAAAATTGACCCCCCCAAAAGTTTCTGCTTCTTCAACTTTTACCCCCTCTACTGCTGTCTTAGACTACAGTTAAAAAGGGAACTTCAAAGATCCATCTATATAGCAAGAATCAAGAAGATAAACCTCGGGGTCCTCGGTTAGCTACGGTGAACAAAAAGTCTAAGCAAGAACGAACCATATGATATTAGTAGGACTGGTTTGGCCACAAGAAAAACTCAGCTTGGTTCATAGGAACTTGAACTGTGGAGTCAGAAACCAAAGGATAATGCTGAAAGAAGTTCTGGTGGTGATAAAGAACTGACGGGTCGAATGGAATACCACATGGGATTGAGTTAGGGTTAACATCAGAGGAAGAAGAGGACGGAAGCAGATCTTGTTGGAGGTTATGGTCAGATGAAGGGGGAGATTCAACAGCGACCTTGTGGCGTTTCGCAGCTCCTACGGGGAAAGAACATTTCATGACTGCTTCAACGTCATAGCGGTTCATCTCAAAGTTAGTTACTGCGTTGATTCCTCTGAACTTAATGGCTGCTATGTCATAAGCCTCCGCTGCTTCCTCCTCGGTTGCTATACACACACATATATATATATATATGTATATACAGATCAATGACTGGATTTTTCGGGGTAAAGAATAGGTTTTTGGTTTACTAATAATAACGTTTTACCAAAGGTTCCGAGGTAAAGATCTTTGTTGCCTGCGACACGGCCGATCCTTGCTTGCCAACGACCTTGTTGATGATGCCTTGTGACACCTCTATACATAGAAGCTCCTCTCGAAAAACCGCTACTTTTCCTGATTACATTTACATGAACCAAAAGTTCAGTGTAGAGATCAAGAACATATAGATGTATATATAACAACAATCATTGATTGGACTCACCTCCTAAGAGATGCAATGAACTCTTGCTTGGTCATGTGATTCATTTCCTCAAGTTCTTTTGAATAACT
>NC_025702.1:19642400-19662905 GCF_000633955.1 Camelina sativa
TCACCTCCTAAGAGATGCAATGAACTCTTGCTTGGTCATGTGATTCATTTCCTCAAGTTCTTTTGAATAACTAGCTACCTAAAATTGATAGACCGATGACAAGGTAAGTAATGGGCAGCATACGAAAAATCAAAACAAAGTTAGCAAAACAGAGCAAAAAGGAAGAACATATAAACCGGGAAATTTGTAGTAGCAATATGACCCCAGTATTTTAAAGCTGCTAAGTCATAGGCTCTAGCTGCTTTATCTTCCTTGTCATATCCACCTTGAATCAATTCAAAATGGACATTACTTTCCAAACTCGATATATCAGTTCAAGAAATTTGTCAATAGAGTATTATCTTTCTTACCTAAGTACACTGTTGAGGCCGGCCGCGATGTATTCAAAAGTACATGCAAAACAAAGAAGGGCAATTGTCATAAATACCACTAAAATTGGTTTTTATTTCAAAAATATCACAATTTAGTTTTTTTTTCCAAAAATACTACTAATATGTAATTTTTTCCAAAAATACCATATAATTGAATTAAAGTTCTAATGCTAAAAATTAATACCTAAATTCTAAATACTAAACCCCAACCCTAAAAACTATACTCTAAAACTAAATGTGTCAACCAAAACCTAAAAGAAAAAAATTTATATCTTTAAAAATCAATTTTTGTGTTTTTGGTATTTTTAGAAAAAAAAAACTAAAATGTGGTATTTTTAGAAAAAAAAAATTTTAGTGATATTTAAAAGAATTTCTCAACAAAGAAAGACAGGTTTAGCCAACACATACTCATAACTTGTCATGTTCTTGAATCTACATATTTACTACTTATTACAAACAAAATCATGGTAAATATCATATTACCACAAAAATAAAATACAAGAAAAAAGGGAAGAAAGATTTGATTAGGGTCAAAGCTAGATTCCTACCTTGTTCACAACTTCACATCACACTTTGCTTTTGTGTGCGATGTGAACACAAGACACAAATCAATCTGACACATTATAGACATAGGAAACCCTACAATATCAATCTCTATCTAACCAGAAAGATTTCGTTGACCAAAAAAAAAAAAAAAAATCTAACCAGAAAGATTTAAAAAAAAAATCAATTCCAAACCCAAAAAGCCAAAAAAAAAAAAACATACGCATAGTGTCTAAATAGTTTCACATCACATGCCTGTAATATATGGTGTATGCAGTAAACTTAGGTCATACATATATCATATAATTGGAATAAAGGGGTCAAAAGTGGGTACAAAAATATGTCAATCAAGGAAACAGAGATTGCATCATACAAGGTATCAGCATTGGGTCCCCATAACAAGGTGAAATGAGAGAGATTTTCAAAGATAGCTCTAATAAAGACAAGGAACAAAAATGGCGGCACCCTTGTGAGTTGGGTTGTGATGGAAAAACTCAACCAAATATATATTTAATTTTTTACATATTCTATTCTATATTATTGCAAAGCCCTTTCTGTTTGAATTTTGGTTATTTCCTTGACATTATGCCCATAATACCAAAGTCTATCAATCATCATAAAGAGATGGACATATCAGTCACCTAAAAGAAAAAGCTTTTTAAGTAGTTTATATTTATTGAATCCTTTGCATGCATCTCTCTTTTCACTCTTTCTTTGACAAAAGCTTTGTACTGCTTCCAGAGCCTTTTGTTTCCCCCAACCATAAAAGTTTAAGGAAAAAATGTTTTCTCAACCCCAATAAAACTAGTTTTCATCAGAAGAACTAAAAAGACTCAAAAGAGACAATCAAAGAAAAAATAAAAAAAGTTTTGGCTTAGCCTAATCAAAAGTTAGATTGACACAGGTGAGATCGAGTTTATCATCTTGATTTGCTAATTGGTGCTTTTTGAAATGCCAACATCAATAATTCCATACTAATCAAGCAAATAAATCAAGAAATAGTTTCATATGTTTTTTTCACTTTTAAGAATAGAATATAGAATGAGAAGTATCCATTAATTTACTACCTTGACGTCCTTTTCTGGCTTGACCTTCCCTTCTACAGCTGTTATCCCATAGATGAGCTTCGTATCTCCCAGTCCATCTATGTCTGCATCAATCAAACATACTTACATATATAATTGAACTCAATTCAATAATACTTTCTTAAATCAAAATCATTTACCCACCCACAAAACAAAACTCTGAATATTGAACTAATCCTTGGCTACTCACTCCACATTGCATTTTACTTTACATTTCCCATGATAACAATTAAAAACTTAACTTGATCAGTCAATCTCCAACAAGACCCCCATTTATAAAACCCAAAATCTAAAAAGTTTCAATCTTTTTCCCCCACTCACAAGATAAATATCAAAACTTTGACTTAGATCTTCACATTGCAATTACATATAAAAAGATGAACTTGATTAGTAATTAATATGAAAATAGACTCATAATAAAATAAAATAAAAATATTACCGGGTGACTCCTCGATAAATCGAAGTTCTTTGTCCCAATGGTTCGACAACCTTCTTCTTCGAATCATCCGATGTTTCCTTTTTAGTAGAAGCTGAAGTCTTCTTGTTGCTCTGAGGTGGTTGATCTGATGTGTTGTTGTTAACCGCCAGAGACAAAGCTTCTCCGGTGGTTGCACCACCGTTGTTAAACCCTAGCTCCGCCGTGGTTGATGATGACTTCCCCGCCGCCTGAACAGAGAGACGAGTCGCAACGATGTTGGAGGCTGAGTCATCGACGACGATCTCTGAGCAGGAGTTCACCGTCTTGAAATCGTGTTGATGATGATGATCGGAGAAGAATCCTCCGGTAACGGTGTGGTGACGTAGATCGTAGAATCGAGTGAGGGGAGAAGAAGAAGAAGAAGAAGAGCCGTCTTGTGTCTCGGTCTGGTCATCGGAGTAACGGACGAAGGAATCGCCGAGAAAATCTTCGAGCTTTGGAATCTGAGTCTGAGAAAGGATTTGTGAATCGAAAAAAGTGGATAAGGTTGTTGAATCCGCCGCCATTGAAGATGCAGCAGCTTCTATCTCCTCAGCTTCTTCTTTGAATACTTTAAATCAAAACAAAACAAAACAAAAGTTAGCAACTTTTAACTATATAAACCAACAACACACGTACATGAAAAATTAACTAAGAAAAAGAGATTCTCATATTCGTTGTATAGTATACCAAAAAAATAGATGATGGTTTTGCTTATGGAAAAGCAAAGATTAGGACTCAGGTCTCTTTTCTACAAAGCTTGTTCTGTTTTTTTTGTTTTTTCTTTCTTGGGGAAAAAGACAAATTCAGCAGCCGAGAAAAGGAGGAGAAAGGAGGCTATATGAGTTTAGCGACTCGCTTATATAGGGGATAAGTCGGTTAACAGAGAGCATAATAATATACGTCACTACTACTACTACTACTGGGTTTAAAGAACCAAAAGAAAAAGCAGAGTTTTGAAGTTTTTTTGTTTTTACCATAGAAGTTATCGATGAGATAAGGAGTTGAAGAAACGTCGTAAGGAGAAGGAGGAAAGTGAGAATGATCAGGTGATTTCAACATCTCCATTGGTGACAGAGAAAACGTTAACAAATTGGTCATTGGAGGAGGAGCCATCAACAAAGATTCAAAGTGAAATTATCTGCAGAAAAAAACAAAAAAAATATGATTAATGAAAGCAACTCCTTGACATACAAAAATAAAATTAAAAAGCCAATAGAAGTGAGAAAAAAAGTTAAAAACCTGAAAAAGAGCGTTACAGTCTCTCTACTTTAGCTTTAGCTTTGGAAGTGGTTCAGATTTTGCATTTTTGTACGAATGATTTGAGAAAACAGTACTACATAAGAGAGCTAAAGAGAAGACGAAGGAAGAAGATGTAGAGGCATATAAAAAGCTCTTTTTAAAGACTGATTTATTTTTCTAATAAAACAAAGAGAAACTTGCAGTGAGTTTTTTTGACTCAAAAGGAAAAAAGTTAGCCAAATTGCAGTTGGAGTCAAGGATATATAGAGAAGAATGTGAAGTTAAGAAAAAAAAAAGGAAAGGAGAAGATTTTCTTATAAAGAGTGAGTTTTTTTTTTTTTTTTTTTTTTTTTTTTTTAAAAAAAAANAAAATGCTACCAAGACACAAAAACATTTATTGTTGGATTAGTGATATTATTACGGTAAATCATAAGAGTTGGTAATCACATATCTGAATATTCTTTCATTTTTTTATGGTATGATGGAAGTTTTTACTAATTACGTAATAAATACTCTTTATGTCAGTGATAATGATAAAGATTGATGTTTATAAATTTTTACACATTTTAAAAAAACAATGAAAACTGAGTTTAAATATATTTTTTTCTTTGACTAAAGAAATATTATTTAATTTTAAACCAATAACAATTCAAAATTTTAAATATTTCAATGACTACTTCTTGAAGTTTATAAAACATCAATCTTTGTGGGACAAAAAAAATATTATAAAACATTAATTTGAAGAGACAGAGGGAGTATAAATTAATCTAGTTTCCTTTCCTAATAAAATATACACCACGTAGTCTTAGTCTACCCCCAAAGTTGTACATATGTAGTTATGTATGTGTTTATATATTGTAACTATAACCAAGTTTAAATTAGTAATTACCAAGGTCTTTTGTTTACATTTTCATTAGTTAAGTTGAAAATCTCTTATAAAATAATGTTTTTAGGTGAGTGGAGGTGGTTTTAGCACTGCGGAAGATAGATTTTGTCTGGAACAAAGGTCGCAGAATATCTGGGCCGAGTGACCAATGTAAGTAGTGTAAGTAACTTTGATTATTACAAAACCGTAGTAACTCTAGTTTTATTTTATTTTAGTAGTAAAATTAATTAATCGTAGTACAGTATATGGGTTCATAACTCCATTATCGTTTAATGTCGATGAACAAATTAGATAATTTACTATTTGATTATGTCCCACGTTTTCCCATTTGTCCTTCATGCAATAGAAAAACAAAAATTCCAGTCATTGAATGAGAAAAAAAAAAAAAAAAAAGAAAGTTAAGAAAATGGAATGTGGCTGTGGACTGTGGTGGAGACAACCTTTCAGATGCTTCGGCGGGTTCACTCTGTCAAAAATCACAAATTTTAATTTCAAATAAGTGCAACAAAAAGGTTGGCCCAGCAATTAAGGCACGTGATGAAGGCTTGATGTCGTCTTGTTTAATTTGAGCAAATTGGTAATGCCTATACTATATTATTACTAGTGAAGCTTTTCTTCTTTATACCCAAGTTCATGGCTTAATGTTGCCAACTGTTCACAAAAACTCTCTTAACAGGATGGGCTTTTCAACAGGAGACATAATCCGAACCCACTGCATGCATTTTGATTTTTGAATCACCAAATTAAACAATATGCGTGACTTGCATATAATGTCAATATCTCATAATCATTCATCTGTTCGTTATATATAGATATTGGTTTCCTTAAGAGAGAGATATCTTCTTGGAGCTTTTATTGTTCCAAGCCAGCTAGCTAGTCATGATGCTCTCTCGACCGATGGGAACATATAAGCAGCCGCGCGCCTAGTCCCATCGTAATATTGTGTTTTGTTACCGTTGTGATTAGAATTAATATATACTTACTGTATATGATAAAAAAGAAAAGGAAATAACAACAAATATACATCTTAATTATAAATTTCCTTAGTAAATCTGACCGTTGTGAATTTGTAGATTTCCTTTTTTCTTTCGAACCCCTAAAAGGAAACAACAACAACTTTGTCTCTCTTAACGTTTCTTCTTCTCGTTCTTCCTTCCTTGAGAGAGAATGAAATCAAAACTCTGTTTTTTCCCTTCTTCTTCTTCATTCTTCAAAACCCTAAACCAAGAGTACGACGTACGATGATGTCGTGAAGTAGCTCTCGTAGTCTTCTCTGAATTCCGACGGATGATGATGATCGGAATTGTTCTTCTCCATCCAATCCAAACATCATTCAAGTATAAAAAGCCGATCGATGATCGGATCCAGATCGAACTCTGCTATGATCTCCATCCATCCATTCGAAGATCATAGAGAGATTCTTAGTAACTGCTAAGTCGTCGTCTTGATATATTGGATTGTCGAGGAGTGAAGAAGATCCGATGACGAAGACTTTATATCTATACGATCGATGGCGTTGTGGAAACTCGCTACAGAGAAAACACATCCATCTTGACGAGTTATCACCGAGTCACGTAATTTGCTCTGTTTTTTTCTAACGCCGTCTTCAGAGAAAAAAAAAAAAAGGTGCTGATTTGAATACAAACCCTAGGGCCTAGGGGGGATTTTGAATACAAACCTTTGGGGTTATTGTTCATATTATTTAGGTCGATCCTGAACATGTGCTAGTTTGATTTTGGTACTTGTTGTTTCTATGTACTTATGGCTGCTTCCATCGTCTAACGTTGATTTTGTTTTTGTGTACGTATCATGTATGTGTGTGCTGGGTTTATTGTCAATGCTGGAACCAACACCAAAAGGCTTGATGATGAAACCGAGAACCTTACTCTTCGTAAGTCTACCTCTCTAATCTTTTCCCTTACTAATGGATGCTGTGAATTGATGATTTCTCTAGTGCCTGAGTCATAATTTGATGTTTTTAATGTGTTGATGTGTATTTTGGATGCTAGAGCTTCATGTATTGATTTTTTATGCAAATTGTGAATATAGATGATGATCGGAGCGATCTCTGCCAATGCAATGCTATGGCCTATGCTTTCAGTTTCAGGATATGTCTCTCTCTTCTTTCTCTGTTGTTTTTTTTTTCCTTTAATTGTTATCTTACTCATTCTTTTGTGAGCAGTGAGTCTTTCTCTGTTAATTTTCATTTTTTTCCAGGTTGGGTGGGGTAGACAAAAAAGGTCGAGGTCGTCTTGAGCATTTACGTCACCCGTATGATTCCGGGCTATCTTCTCGGCTCTCTGAGGTACGCGAATTGGAAACACACCTTTATTTTACAATTTGTAGGGTATACACTATTTTCTACATCTTTTTCAAAATTAAAAATAACGATTTTGATTTTTAAAACTAAATTTAGATGTTTTTAACTACTATTTTTACGATATCTTTTTTAAAAGAGTTATTCAATTTTTTTTTTTTGGACAAACGTCTGTTTTCATTAATTCAAATTCAACCAATACAAGAGCAAGAGATATTAATCACATAGTTTAGAAGATTACAAAGAAAGGCTTTCCCCAAAACCGTACACAAAGAAACATAAAACATCAAGTAATGATCCATGAGAGCTTTGAAGCAAGTACTTAAAGGTAGCTTGGGACATGTGAGATCATGGTTGCTTGAGTGATCATCCTCGAGGGACCCGAAGGACGACAAGATAGTCATAGTCTTAAGACACTTTGACTTTGAATGGAGTTTCGGAGTCAATTGCCTCACCTTCGTGAGGTGCAAATGCAAAAGCCATGCATTGACAGAGATTCAATAGGTAGCTGATAGGATGGTGGTGATGGTGCTGCAATTTGGTTGCATAACTTCGTCAGATGAGAACCTTAGTGTACCGGGCGAGAGACCACACTTTCCTGGGCTGAAGCGAGAGTTCTAGTTTTGGTTTATTTGTGGGCTTTTGGTTGTTTAATTATTTCCTTTTGTGTTCGTTAATTTACCGACATTAGCTTAGGGTTTTTATTTAGTTTATTGCACAAGTAGTATAAGTAGAGGATTTGGAGCTTTATTGTTCTTCGGTTTTTGATTAATAAAAGAGAATTACTTTTTCAAACTCTTGTTCGAATTCTCTGTTCAAACAAGAATTATCGACAAGCTACTAAAGGTTCTGCAGATCCTAGGTTTCTTGTCTTTTACGCTTCTAGCTACTACATTAGTTAGTATCAGACTCAGCAACGTTCTTTCACCATGCCTCCGAAAAAGATTCAACAACAAAACCGTGACGAGCAGACCTCTGCTTTCCGTGAGGTTTTCACTGAGTTTTCTCAGGATCTAAGGCAAATTATGCAAGATTCTGTTGCAAACACTGTGAGAGCTGTGCTTCAAGCTCAGGCTCAAGCACGACCGATACAACCTAATCGGAATGATCCGGTTTTTGATGCAGATTCTGAAGGGGATGATGACAATCCGTTCGCCGGGGGAAACCAGCAACATGGAAACCAGCAACGAGCATTAGGTGATGTTCTGGGAGGAGAAAATCACCGTTGGGAGTCGGGTTTTCGACTCGATCTTCCGGAGTTCTCGGGCAGCTTGAAACCAGAGGAGTTTCTTGACTGGCTAAGTGCGACGGAGGAGTAATAGACTTCAAAAGTGTCCCTGGTGACAAGCGTGTGCCTCTTGTGGCAACAAGGTTTAGAGGTAGAGCTTCGGCCAGGTGGCAACAACTCAAAGTCCAGCGAGTTAATTCGGGAAAAAGTCGTGTGGATTCATGGGATAAACTGAAGAAACATATGCGTCGTTACTTTCTTCCTTACAATTATGCAAGGACAATTTACACCCAGTTTCAGAATTTGCGACAAGGAACTCGAAGTGTTGATGAATATTCATCTGAGTTTTTTTCTCTGCTTGCTCGCAACAGTTTGTATGAGGCAGAGGAGCACTCTGTTTCACGTTTCATTGGAGGTCTTAAGCAACAGATACAAAATCAGCTTTTGCTCTTTAATCCAACATCGATTTCTGAAGCACATCAACGAGCTGTGTTAATTGAGCAGAATTTGCGTCCAACTCCTGCGTGGAGTTCATCTACCCCTCGTTTTCGATCTGTTACTAATGGGGAAGCTAGCCACGCCATTAAAACAGAGCAGCCTGCATTGTCTCCTGCTCAAGATGTTAGTAACACAACCTCGACAATGAAACCGATACGATCTCTGACATTTAAGTGTTTTAACTGCGGGGAAACAGGGCATCGCCAAGCCTCTTGTCCTAAGCGCGTCCTGTTTGGTGAGGAAGAAGTTATCTATGATGAGGAGATTGTTGATCACCCACAAGAGGAAGCCAATATACAAGTTGCAAGGGATACCGGTGTTCCTTTAGTCATTAGGAGAAATTTTTTAACCCCGCAAGCCATTGACGAATCTTGGTTGAGAACAAACATTTTTCGATCCAACTGTACAATCCGAGGGAAAGTTTGTCGTCTCATCATTGACGCAGGTAGTTATACGAACATTGTTTCAAAAGAGGCTGTTGCTAAACTTGCTCTTGTCACTAAACGACATCCTACGCCATATCGACTTGCTTGGCTCAATGCACAAACTGATTTGCAAATTTCCAAGAGATGTCGTGTTCCTTTCTCCATTGGCACAAGTTACAAGGATTCAGTTAGTTGTGATGTGATACCAATGGATGCCTGTCATATTCTGTTAGGACGTCCATGGCAATACGACCGACGAACAATTCATGATGGATTTGCTAACACCTACAGTTTCAGCTATGAAGGAAATCGTATTACTCTTCTACCTTCACAAGATTCGGCTCCATCTTCACAATCTGACACAAACTCAGATCCAATTTCTACCCCACCAAAGTCTTCACAACCTGTGTTGTTTGTTAAGGCCACACAATTCTTTGAAGAATGCGAGAGGACTAACGGTGGAATGGCTCTTATTTTAAAACCTGTGTCGTCACCACTAAGCTGCGATGTGCCAACTGAATTCCAGCATATTGTAGCTGAATTTAGTGATGTGTTTCCCGAAGAACTGCCTTCTGGTCTGCCACCTTTACGTGACATTCAACATTGCATCGATCTCACTCCAAACGCTGCCTTACCAAATAGACCTCATTACCGTATGTCACCACAAGAGCATGACGAGCTGCGTCGTCAAGTTGAAGAATTGTTGTCAAAAGGATATTTGCGTGAAAGTCTTAGTCCGTGTGCGGTACCAGCTCTTCTTATTCCTAAGAAAGATGGTACATGGAGAATGTGTGTTGATAGCCGCGAAATTAACAAGATTACAGTTCGGTATAGGTTTCCAATACCGCGTCTTGATGATTTGCTGGATCAGATTGGGTCAGCCACAATTTTTACAAAGCTTGATCTCAAAAGCGGGTACCACCAAATTCGTATTAGACCTGGTGATGAATGGAAAACAGCCTTTAAAACTCGTGAAGGCTTATTTGAATGGCTAGTTATGCCTTTTGGGTTGTCTAATGCGCCTAGTACTTTTATGCGTGTTATAAACCAGGCTTTGAGGCCTTTTATAGGACGTTGTGTTGTTGTATATTTCGATGATATACTGATTTTTAGCTTGTCCCTTTCAGATCATCTCCAACATTTGCGTGATGTGTTGACAGTTTTAAGACGAGAAAAATTGTTTGGAGCAATCAAGAAGTGTTCTTTTGGAGTTTTGCAAGTTCTGTTCCTCGACTATGTGGTGTCTCGACAAGGTCTTTCGGTTGATCCAGCTAAGGTCGAATCAATTAGTTCTTGGCCAACTCCACAAACGATAACAGAAGTTAGAAGCTTTCATGGTCTTGCATCCTTTTACCGTCGCTTTGTTCACCATTTTAGTAGCATTATGGCACCTATAACTGACTGCATCAAGTCGACACCCTTTGTATGGACCAAAGCTGCAGATGATGCTTTTCACGTGATTAAGACAAAGCATACAACAGCCCCGATTTTAACACTTCCCAACTTTGACATTGCCTTTGAACTTCATTGTGATGCTTCTAAATCAGGAATTGGTGCAGTTTTAAGTCAAAAGGGAAAACCAGTGGCATTTTTTAGTGAGAAAATTGCAGGTTCACGTGAGAGATATAGTACGTACGATGTCGAGTTATACGCTGTGGTGCAAGCGGTGAAACATTGGAGATATTATCTTTTTCACCGCGAGTTTGTCTTATACATAGACCATGATGCTCTTAAACATATGAGTTCTCAAGATAAGGTATCCTCACGACATGCTGCTTGGTTTTCTTACCTTCAACAATTCACTTTTGTTATTAAGCATACGGCGGGAACACTTAATCGAGTCGCCGATGCTCTCAGTCGTCGTCGTGCTTTGGTAGCTTCGATGCATGTTTCAGTTGTTGGCTTTTCAGTTCTTCCCGATTTCTACCCAATTGATCCTTTTTTTGGAAAAATTTGGACTGATGCTCAACGTGGAAACAGTGATGACTACGTTATTGTTGACGGGTTTTTATTCAAGGGATGTAGACTGTGCATTCCAGATTGTTGTCTCCGCTTACAAGTGATTAGAGAACTCCATGGTGAAGGACATGTTGGTAGGGATCGCACCCTTCAGTTAGTAACCACATCTTATTTTTGGCCGACATTACGACGTGATGTTGAACGTTATATTGTACGATGTGGAATTTGTCAAGCTTCCAAGGGACATGCCTCCAATGCAGGATTGTATCTACCGTTACCAATCCCCTCTCAGCCTTGGATCGACATAAGTATGGATTTTGTTTTAGGACTCCCTCGCACTCAACGTGGACATGATTCTATCTTTGTTGTGGTTGACCGATTTTCAAAGATGGTCCATTTTGTTCCTTGTAAAAAAACCACTGATGCAGTTCAGGTCGCGACGTTATTCTTTCGCGAGATTTATAAGCTACACGGCCTTCCTCTTTCAATTGTGTCAGACCGGGACTCACGATTTCTGAGCCACTTTTGGCGTTCGTTGTGGCGTTTACTTCGGACTAGTCTCGACATGAGTTCTGCTTACCACCCACAAACCGATGGTCAAACTGAAGTCACTAATCGAGCCTTGGGTGATCTGTTACGGTGCTTAGTTGGAGATAACATTCGTTCTTGGGATTCTGTTTTGTGTCAGGCTGAATTTGCACAAAATCATGCTATTAATCGGAGCACGGGTTATAGTCCTTTTCACGTGGTTTATGGTTTTATGCCGAGAGGTCCAATTGATTTAAGTATAGCACCATATCGGACACGTTCTCATGGAAGGGCTTGTGACATGATTGACAATTTTGCAAACATTCACCAACAAGTCAAAGCCAATTTGGAAGCTGCTTCTTCAAAATACAAAGCTGCTGCCGATTCACACAGACGTGATGTTCAGTTTGTAGTAGGTGATAAAGTTTGGGCTGTCCTCACCAAAGATCGTTTTCCGTCAAACACTTATAACAAGTTGAAAGCCAGAAAGGTCGGACCATTAGAAGTGCTTGAGAAGATTAACAACAATGCTTATAGACTCTGTCTCCCTCCCCACATGAACACAACTGACGTTTTCAATGTTAAACACTTAGTTCGTTATGTGGCTGATGAAGAGGATGAAAATTCGGGGACGAATTTTTCTTTACCCGGGGCGACCTGATGCAGCGTAACTACACACTTTCCTGGGCTGAAGCGAGAGTTCTAGTTTTGGTTTATTTGTGGGCTTTTGGTTGTTTAATTATTTCCTTTTGTGTTCGTTAATTTACCGACATTAGCTTAGGGTTTTTATTTAGTTTATTGCACAAGTAGTATAAGTAGAGGATTTGGAGCTTTATTGTTCTTCGGTTTTTGATTAATAAAAGAGAATTACTTTTTCAAACTCTTGTTCGAATTCTCTGTTCAAACAAGAATTATCGACAAGCTACTAAAGGTTCTGCAGATCCTAAGTTTCTTGTCTTTTACGCTTCTAGCTGCTACATTAGAAATCCACACAAAGCATGTAGTCGGATCATCAATGAAAGAGTTGGCGCAAACTTGTTCTTATGGGTTGGTGGTAACAAAAGCAAGGATTGGTTTAGAGGTTTAGGTTGGGTACTGAAAGCGTTAGATGGTTCAGAAGTCAAAAAGCCTTGGTTCAACCAGTTGAGATATCCAGTAAGTAAAGACACAAGGTGAGCAACAACCAGGGATCTAACATAAATATGGAGTCTACAATGGAGTCTTCTAACACAAAAAAAATTCAAACTTAAGTGCTAAATTTAAATACTTTGTGAACAAACCAGACTTAGCATCCCGTCACATCCTACAAGTCTGTAAGCTTGGTGTATAAGTTCAACATGTATATACACGTATTTTAAATTAAACACTTAAGGTTTTTCCAATTAATACTTTAATAAATTGTTTAAAAAAAAAATCTTTTGAGTTTTCAAATTTAAATGTTAAATTTAAATACGATGAAAACAAACTGGACTTAGCATCCAATCTCATTCTACGGGTCTGTAAGTTCGGTGCATAAGTTCAACATGTATATACACGTATTTTAAATTAAACACTTAAGATTTTTTCAACTAATATTTAATGAATTGTTTTTTAAAAAGTTCTTTAAATTTAATTAATAATATTTTCAAAACTTAAGTATTAAAATTTAAATAAGTAAAAAACAAACGGGATTTATCATCTCGTCTCGTCCTACGGGTCCCTAAGCTTGTGTATAAGTTCAACATGTATATACACGTATTTTAAATTAAACACTTAAGGTTTTTTAAATTAATACTTTTTAATAAATCGTTTTTCTAAAATTATTTTTGAAACTTTAAATGTTAAATTTAAATACAATGATAACAAACTATACTTAACATCTCGTCTCATCCTACATGCCGGTAAGCTTGGTTGGTGTATAAGTTTTTATCTTCTTAGTGTAATTTTTTGCCTTATGTCAATCAATCTCTATCTAACCAGAAAAGATTGTTGAAAATTTAATTCTAAACCTAAAGATTTAGCCAAATAAAACTTTAGGAGTATTCTTTGTTTTTTTTTAACATTAGCTAATGCCTAATATTATGCTAATAATATCTAATGAAAAAAGAAACTGAAGTTCTTGAAAACATAGTCAACCTGGACCCTAATTGGATATAGAGATATGCTTTGGTCACCTGAGGCTGAGGTGTGATTACCTCGATGTTACAAAGCGAACACGTCTTCAGAATTTTATTCTCATCAATCAAACTTCAAAATTTTAGTTTAATTTATCCTTTTTTATGCCTAATTTAATGATTTCCATACACATAGAGATATTGACTTTTTCAATCTTGTTTAGTTGACTACGGAAACTGGTGAATTTTCCATCTACAAAAACTCTCTTTCAAAACAAAACACAAAACGATCATCATCACAGTTCACAAATTAGAAGAAGATGGAGGAAATAAAGAATCAAGAATTAGAAGAAGAAGCAGGATTAGGCTCAACAACAATTGGAAAAGTATACATAGCTGTAGGAAACGATGTACAAGAAGGTTACAAGACGATCCATTGGGCTATAAAGAAATGGAACGACATACCTATCTCCATTGTTCTTCTCCATCTCTGCAACATTTCTCAAGACTTTGTCTACACCCCTTGTATAAATCTTTTTCTTATTAATTCACACCCTCTTCTTTCTTATTATCGTATAAATCCAATTCACACGTGTGTATGCATTGTAGTTGGGAAGCTTCCAGCGAGTTCTGTGAGCGAGGAGAAGCTTCAAGTTCTCAGACAATACGAGGAACAAAAGATCAACAAGTTGCTGTCCAAATACATAACTTTTTGTGGAAAGGTTTGTCCTTTTCTGTAAATTTTATTCTATCATGGTAAGAAATCGAAGTAATCTGTTTCTTGGGGTCTTAAAATGTAAAATTTTATGTTCTGTTTTAATAACAGTTACAGGTGAAAGCAGAGTTACTCAAAGTTGAGAAGCAAGATGACTCAATTCAAGTATTGATATTAGATATAATCTCAAAGCTTAGAATCACAAAACTCGTAATGGGAATCACTTTCATGAGATCTTCATCTTCTTGGTAACATCTTTTTTATTGATTTTGCAAATTGATCTCGTTCAAAACCTAAAGTTAGTAATCAAATTTCAACTCTGAATTTTGTTTGAAATGTTTCTTGGAATGCAGGAAATCGAAGAGTGCAATAAGCGGTTCGTTCTATGTTTATCAAAATAAACCAGAATATTGCGAGTTTTATATAATTTGTGGAGGCAAAATGGTTTCACTAAAGAGAGAGAACGATGTGAACAGCAATATCCGAAGTTGGATTGGTAAGATGTTCCATGATCCAGGAAGAAATCTAGACCGCTCATCTGGTAGCAATGATGATTCAACGGCTAGTGGAAGTAGTACATGGGAAAATAATTTACAGGTGATAGAGAATTATTTCCAGCAATTATTGAGTTTGAATCTTGAAGAAGAAGAAGAGGAACTCGAAAATGGTGTTGCAGAAGAACAAGAGGGAGAAGAAGAAGATGTCCTGGCACTAGACGTGCTGCAACATATGGTAAAAAGATACTACTGTCCGAGAATATGCTCTTCTTATTGAATTGTTTTTTACATTTTGATTAAATATTTTTAAATATGTTGAAATTGTCAGAATGTAGCAGAGAAGTTAGAGTATGTGAGAAGAAAGGTGAATGAAGCTAAGCTGATGATAGATGAGAAAAGAGAAGAAGTCAAAGTCAACGCTGAAAGATCAGACAAAGCTGAATGGGCTATCTCTTTATGCAATAGCAGAGTAATAGCTAGCTCAAAACCTAACCTTTTGGAACCATACTTAAACAAGAACTGAGCTTCTTATTAAAGTGTTAAAATACTTCTTTTTTTGGTTTGAATCAGATTGAAGAGCTTGAAGCCTGGATTAAAGAAGAAAGCGAGAGACGAGATAAACTTCAAGTGACGTTAGATTCGGATATCAAATGTATTGAAGAGGCTAAGAACTATGTCGAAAAAGGAAAAACAAAGCTTCATTCTCTAGGGGAGCTTCAAGAAGAGCTGTCAAGCAAAGTTAAGACAATGATGGAGGCTAAATTGCAGGTGGAGGTTGAGCTAGAGAGGGCTGTGTCACAAAGAGGGGATATGATAACGGAGATTGAGAAACTAAAGAATCAGAGAGATGTTTTCAACCTTAGGATTGAGTTTTGCAAGGAGAAAGAGGCGAGAGGTTTGGTTCCAGAGGAAGAAGAGGTGAAATGCGGGTATAGAGAATATGTTGGAGCGGATATCAGATTGGCCACTGAGAGCTACTCTGATAGGTTGAGGTTGAAATCTGGTGGTAACTGGACAAATGTGTACCGAGGGAGGATCGAGCGTACTACTGTGGCTGTGAAAGTGATTGGTGATTCTTTATCAGATGAGGATTTTGGAGCAAAAGTAAAGCTTTTGAATGAGATAAGGCATCCTAATTTGGTAGCAATTGCTGGGTTTTGTTCACAGAGGCCTAAATGCATACTCTTTGAGTATATGCACAATGGGAACTTGAGGGATAATCTATTCACATCACAGAGGAAAACGAGAAGAAGCAAGATATTGAAATGGGATGATAGGATTCGTATAGCTCACCAAGTTTGCTCTGGACTGGGGTTTCTCCATTCGGTTAAGCCTAAACCAGTAGTACATGGTCGCCTTACGCCTTCTAAGATCCTCTTGGACCGTAACCTTGTACCGAAAATAGCCGGGTTTGGACTTACAATGCATAGTGATCAATCTGATCCGAAACCTGATGTGATGGCTTTTGGGGTTTTGCTTCTGCATCTTTTAACCGGGAGGAACTGGCCTGGTTTGCTCAAGGCAATGTCGATGAACCAGACAAGCATTCTCAGGGATTTGGATCAAACAGCTGGTAAGTGGCCACTCGAGTTAGCTAAAGAGTTTGGTGCGCTTGCAGTGAAGTGTTCTTCAGTGAACAGAGGAGGGAACATGGATTTTTCAACCAAAGAAATAATGGAAGAGCTTAGTAAGATAAGGGCAAAAGCCGATGAGTTGAAAATCACAGGAGGGTACGAGGAAGCAACCAATTCAAACATGGACGAAGGAGATCCCAATGACATACCGAGTGTTTTCATGTGTCCCATACTTCAGGTAGGTATCAAGTCAAGTCCATATCTCTTTTCATTCTCCTTATAGCAGCGGCACAAAGAGAAAGTGATCATCACTCACAATCTAACTCGTTACTGCTGCAGGAAGTAATGAAGAATCCACACATTGCAGCAGATGGGTTCTCGTATGAGCTTGAAGCCATAGAGGAATGGCTGAGCATGGGACATGACACATCTCCTATGACAAATCTGAGACTAGATTACCAGGTTCTTACACCAAATCATACCCTTCGTTCTCTCATTCAAGACTGGCATAGCAAAAAAGCAGCACAAGCTTCCTCATAGATTCTTTTGTATAACAACAAAAAAGGCTCAGAATTCTGTTTTTTTTGACTCACATCTCCTTAATCAAGCTATAAAACTCATATATCTTGACAAAAGATTCAATCTTGACAAGCTTAACTCACAAAGAAGATGATCAAAATGGAAATAATGCACATAGCTTTTGTTGCGGTGCTCTCAACAAAACAAAATCTACAGATTCTTAGACATTTGCTGCTGACAATTACGTTTATAACTGATACTATTCAAAACACAAACAAACAAGGGAACATAGCCAAAAGGTAAAAGAGATCCCCACAACAAAAGAAGAAACAAAGATCAAGATGAAGAAGAAGAAGAAGACAGTTGGCTTCCCCCCTTCCTTTTTTTTTTATTTATTTATTTCGTGGATACAGGAGAGAAAAGGCGAACGATTCGATCTTTCTGTTCTTGATATCGCCGTTCCAAGAAAGTCTCAATGATCTCCATGACGGAAACGAATCTCTTCATATGCTCCAACCTACGGCTTAGCTCAGCTTCTCTCGCCCTTGCTCGTCTCAGCCGCGCCTCGGTTTCCGCGAGCCGGTCTCGAAGATCGTCAACCACTGAATCTTCTTCTTCCCCGTCGTACGATCGGCGACGGAGACTGTTACGCGACGAAAACGATTGATTGTAACCGTAACACATCGTATAGAGAGGAAGAGAGAGAGAGAGAGAGATAACACAAAAAATCAACTCTTTTGTTTTTTTTTTGGGTTTCTTTCTTCTCTCAAAGGAAGAAGAAAGACACTGAAACGAAAACATTAAACAAGGGTGTTTTGGTCATTTTCAAATAAGCCAAAACCTTCTTTGTCAGCCAGAGGGTTTAACTTCTGTATATAAAAATCAGTCACCGGCGGTGAAAGAAGAAGAAGAAGAAGCAAGAACAATGGCGAAGCCTTCTTTCTTCTCTGAAACCACCACCACTTCTCGTCTCCCAGACGACACCGTCTTCTTCTCAATATTCCCTGACTCATCATCTCTCTCCGTCGCCGGATCAGAAACCTCCGCCGCTCTTCAATCACTACACTTAGAAATCATCGATGTCGTTTCTCCGTTTACTTCTCCTTACATATGGCAGCACGAACCTTTCTCTCTCTCCATCGCTCTCTCCTCCTCTTGTGCTTGTGCCGATACTGCTACTATGCCTCATCTCCACGGGAAGCTCAAGTACGGTGACAATCTCGAAGACGAATGGTTCGCTGTCTTCTTGCTTTTTCGTATCTCCGCTGCGTTTCCGTCTAATTCGATTCGTGTCTGGGACACTGACGGCGAGTTTCTCCTAATCGAAGCTGCTTTCCACCTCCCGCGTTGGCTTAACCCGGAGACTAGTCTCAATCGTGTCTTCATCCGCGGCGGTGACCTCCACATCGTTCCCAAAAGCCGTTTGCCTGATCCTTCTTTAGTTGCGTCTCTGCGATTTCTAATCGAGCGTGGTAACGAGTCTCGTGCGTCGGATTCAGTTCAATCCGCGTTGAAGAATCGGATTTCTGATTATCCCGAAAGAGCGTGGAGGAATATGCATCGTGTTAGGGTTAGGGTTCCGGTATCAGTAGCTCAAGTGCTTAGACACGAACCTTTATTGATTTCGCTTGCTGTTGAAGGGTTTTACGATCGTGATATTGATTCAATGAAGCACGCAGCCAAGATGGAGAAGTTCTTGAGCAAAGGAAGAGACGAAGAGCTTGTGCTTGTTCTTGTTAAGATGTCTCGTGCAATGTATGGGCAGCTAGTGCAGCGGAAGTTTCAAGCACCGAATTGTTATCCAATGCCGAGCGTCAGTGACAGGGATGCTTACATTGAAGCTGAGCTAGGGATGAAAATAGCTTGTGGTATGGAAATGATGTATCAGCTGAGAAGGAAAGATGGAGAAGATGGGAAAGGGATTAGTTGGAGCAAGTATAAGGAGAATCTTGAGAAGAATGGTTATTTTGAAGGATTGCTTTCTGGTTCTAAGGAATACAAGAGGTTGATGGAGAATGCTGAGGAATACTACCAGAAGAGTTCTTCGTTTTCAAGGACAAGGTAAATAATGCAGTTTTTTGGTTGTTTGCAGTGGAAAGGATTTGTCTTTGAGTTGATTGTGATCTTGAGTTCTTTGTTTTTTTGTGTGCAGAGACATTATGAGTGCGCCAGTGAGACGTATTGATGAGGTTCTTGCTTTACCTTATTCGGAGGATGACTTCAAGGGTATGGAAGTTCCTGTTTCTGACAATGATTCTTGGCTCTACGATGGTGAAGATGAGCTTAACTCTGTTCTTCAAGAGAGGCAGAAAGAGATGGAGTTTTATAGCTCAAAGAAGGAAAGCAAAAAGAAAGCAAAGGAGAAGCAAGAAGCTGGAAGCTCATCTGATGCGAACATGAACAATTTTGATCTCGGTGATATCTCGAAGTCGATGCAGCAATTCATCCAGAAAGTATCAAGCTACGAAGGAGCAGAAGTGCCAGACAACAGGTTATCTATTATCTTGAACACTAACCATATTTCACGAACATCTCTTTGTTAAATTTCAAGCCCAACACATTGAATTATCTTTGCTTGAATTCTGTAGAGAATTTAAAGAAGTGAATCTAGATGTCGATCGTTTCATGAAGGATATTGAGTCAATGCTAGGGAGTCAAATTCGTGGCAAACAAGCTGGTGATGACAGCGAAGACTCTGAAGGATCTTCTATGGACATGGATTTTGGTATCTCCTACTTTAAACTAATTGCTTTGTTGTCCATGTGGTATGTTATGTGTGGAGTGTGAGTACTCACTAAAATGTTATGGTGTGCAGATGACTTTGAAGATGATAGCGAAGGAGAAGAGTCTAACGAGGATGCTAAGGAAAGCTTTGAGGAATCCTACTATGGAGCAATGAATGAGGAACTGAAGAACTCAACTCTTGAGAAGAGCTTTGAACATGTGAATCAACATTCTTCTAAGCAAAAAGAGGTACCATCTTGGAGCAAGTTTTCCCTAGATTGTCTGTGAATTTAATAATAGCTTGAAAATTGTATTGTAATGGTGATTACGTGCATCTGCAGGAATCATCAAAGACTTCGGATGAGAAGGATGATGAATTTACACCAATTGATGCAGATTTCAACCTTGTTAAGAACCTACTTGAGTCCTACTCGTCACAACAAGGACTTCCAGGTCCGGCTTCCAATTTGCTCGGTCTCATGGGTTTGCAGCTTCCAAAGGATTCCAACGACAAAAGCTGAATTCTGGCGGATCACAAATGTAGTTTTGGGTTTACTTTTGTTTAATAACATATTTTTGCCAAGTTTCTGAGATTATACTCGTGTGCAAACGTTGTTGGGGGTTATTGTGTGTTGTCGAAAGTAAGCACATGACATGTGATTCAAGGAAAACAAACTTATGTACATGTACACTACTACTATATTACACATCATCGAACCACAAAAGAACAAAAGAAAAAGATCTTTTTTTTTTTCTTTTTTTTTCCAATCCCAATTTTTTTTCTCGACCACAGAAGTGAAGCAGAAACGCTTTCACGAGAAAAAAAAAAAAAAAAAAAAAAAAA
>NC_025702.1:19663228-19663907 GCF_000633955.1 Camelina sativa
ACCCACATGAAAAATATCCAATACTCTCAAATCATATTCATAATCAATTCAGCTTCATGTTGCTAGGTCTCCATCACCATCATCTTTTGTCCATTAGTAGATTCTTGAGAGAGATGACTTGGTGTTTTTGTTGTCACTGGCTTCAAACAGAGAAACAAAAGAAGTCTCCAGAAGCTATCCACGAATCTTGCTTCTTCTTTTTCTTTTTTTTCTTTTCTAGATTATTCGAATTTTGATACTGAAACAACAGAGAAATAATAGTCTTATTCTTCCCAAACTTCGAGTTTATAGCTTCCCCATAGACGACAGCCACTGTTCCATGTTCTTCCCATCTGCAGTTTTAATGTCATGAGAACCAAACACTATCCAATTTATACAACCAAAGACTCCAAAGTAATTATGGTAGATCAAGCTCAAAGCAGATCATTAAAATCATCTTAAAACATGCATAAAACTCACACAATAATACATACCAGGAGTAGGAGAGAAGAACCCATTAGAGATGTGATTCCCTGAACCATCGATAACTTTCTTGTAAAGAGGAACCAAAACAACAAAGCCACCACAATCATCATCTTCAGTTTTAAAACCTGGTCCATGTGGCTCAACCCAACCAATAGACCACTCAGGATCATCAGGCTCAGGAAACACAACATTCCCCATCTTATCCTCTTCTCCT
>NC_025702.1:19670404-19725599 GCF_000633955.1 Camelina sativa
AGTAGGAGAGAAGAACCCATTAGAGATGTGATTCCCTGAACCATCGATAACTTTCTTGTAAAGAGGAACCAAAACAACAAAGCCACCACAATCATCATCTTCAGTTTTAAAACCTGGTCCATGTGGCTCAACCCAACCAATAGACCACTCAGGATCATCAGGCTCAGGAAACACAACATTCCCCATCTTATCCTCTTCTCCTGATCCTGATCCTGACCCACCTCTTCCAATCCATCCTCCTCTCTTGGTCTTCTTCACCGATGAAGAGGAAGAAGAACCAGACTTATTAATAGCCTTCTTGAGTGAAGGACTCAGTGAAGAAGAAGAAGAAGATCCTTTAGTGATCGAATCTTTCTTCTCTCTATCTTTAGTGTTATTACCACCACACAACCACCTCGGAAGACGAGGAAACGAGACTGCCATCTTCTTCTTCTTCTTTTTTTTTTTTGGTTTCCTTCCTTAAAAAAACTCCTCCGAACCCCCGGAGAAAACTCTAATCATTCAGCCATGCTGGATCGATGCTTTTATCTTCTTCTTCTTCTTCAACCTGTTCACAATAAATAAACACTTTTTTAAAAAAACCATCAATTTCCATTAATAATAATAATAATGTCACCATTATGATGACAATGACCAAACACAAATTGACTTTTACTACACGAATTTCACAACTTCAAAAGAGAAAAGAAAATTTCAAATCCATTAATACTGTTTTATGATGTAATCTAATGAAACTGAACTCATCACATAGATTAAAACACGAAATTTCCTAATTGAAACAAACAAAAAAAATTAATAGTCAGATTTAAATCTTCGGGAATTCAACAATTTCAGATCCCAGTTTCCTTTGCGGATTTGTTCATCAATGGAAAGTAATTAAATAAATGAACACTTCCATCAGATCGGTGGTTCAATTTCTTACTATAAAAAATAAAAAAATCAAAAGCGAACGAGAATTGGAAGGAAGAAAAACAAAAAGGGGGAAAATCAAAAGCCTCCCGATGCCCGTCAAAAACACGGCAAGGCTTCACCGGAAAATTCGGCGGAAATAAATGCGAAAAAATCGGAAGAAGAGTAAATAAAAATCTCCGGGGAACGTAAGATTACCGAGAGAGAAAATAAGAAGAATTAAAAAAAAAAAAAGAATCGACGATCGAAGAAAACCCTAAAAAAAGAGAGAATTGCGTCGTTTCGTCCGTCGTTTCGTCCGTCGTCTCTGATGACTCTCTTCTTCTTTCTGACTTTTCTCTGACTTGGTTACAGAGAGAGAAGCTCATCCTTGTTGGGCTCTGCTTCCTTTATTTATATTACTCTCTTTTTTTTTTTTTTTAATCTTTATATTTTTATTATGGCCGTTTTAATTGGGCCTCGCTTCTGTGGAAACCCAATAAAGATTGATCCGACGGTTGGTAGCGGTTTACTTGCTTTCGTGGCAACTGTTTATCTACGGTTCTACCATACACTTCACAACACTCGATCCTTTTTTCAATAAACGAATATCAGGGGATTTATTTTGTTGGAAAATAAACAAATTATATTGACTTAAATAAAAACGAAACGATTTTCTTGTTAATTTTTTTTTTCTTCTTTTTTTCTATAATGATGATAGAGTTAAAGGAGTAGATAGATTATATTGGAATTTTCAGTTTAGAAAATAATTACTACGTTCATGCATTTATCCGGAATCAATCATTCTGGTTTTCTGTATGGATTTTTGTGTAACTATTATAGAGATACCTAATTAGTTTTAACTAATAGAAAGTTAATTAAATCTCAATTGCTAGTACCTTGTGATCCATGTATTATATTGTCGTTAAACTTTGATTAGTGTTATTATCAGAGCCTTCATCTCTTAAAACGTACCTCTAACCTTAATACATCATGAATGTTATATAGACTAATTAACATATTAATAAAAAAATGTTTATTTAATTAACGGTCGCACAAAAACCTGCAAAATTATGGGTAACAGACGTCATAAGAAGTAAAATTAGAGGCACCTTTGACCAATAGGTCAGCTTTTTTGGTCACTATTCTTAATTTATTTCAGTTTCTTCACATCGACAAGTCTCAAAATTATTATTAATTGATTCATATACGATGATTACAGAGATTATATAGTGGATTTATTAGAATCCGAAAGTATTACAATTAGCATATTCTATAGTACACTTTCTGTTTTGAAATTTTCATTATACATGGGATAATGATAATCCTTAAAAGAGCCAAAAAAATCTTATTTATAACAAATCAGATTCATACATACATCCAAATTCTAATCAAACTATACTCTTTTTATTAAGCCTCAAGAACACAAAGCTAAAACACCAAACTAGCCTCATCAAGAATCGAGTTTTTATTTTTATTATTATTACCAGACATCTAAAGATCAAGACTTCTCAAACATGGCACATACAATCCGGAGCAGGATAAGTATAAATCGACTGTTTAGGTTTCCGTAACCGGATCTGACCTTGTCTATTCACATGTCCTTCACCAAGCGCTTGTTGGAAATCAACCCAAGTGATGCTTTTGTTGAGGAAAAGTTGTCCGATTAACGCCATGTTTGGTCTGATTGTCTTGAGATTCTCGAATGTTCGATGACCAACAAGAGCGTTGTGCATGTTTCCAGGTGATGCAGATATGAATATGTCACTGTGCATACTTACGTAGTAATCAAGTGCAGCTAACAAAGAAGCTTTGCCTTTGATTCGAGCTCGTTCTTCTGAAGAAGCAAGACTTCTTTTGTCTTCCATTCTTGGGAAAACTTGTCTTAGTGTTGAGATTCTAGCTTCTCCTCCATATACCTGAAATTCCAAAAACACAGAAACGGAAGCATTATGATGCAGCAATACTAACGAGTAACAAGTCTTGAAACGAGTAATATAACTGAAGAGACTGACCTTGTGGGATGCAAGATAGAGACGAGTATTGTTGTCAAATCCAAAAGCAGCTAAAAGAAGTCCCATTTCTTCTGGTGTTAAAGGACATCGTCCTTGGCTTCTCAACTCTTCATCTGTGAATTGTGAATTCAAAACTCTTCCTTGCCAAATCATTTGTCTGTATTTCGCCAATGCAAGTTTCTCGGCTTTGCCTCCGCCGAAATCACACGCCGAGTGCGCAGCCATGTCCTGTAATCATAACAGGAAGAAACACTTCTTATGATCATATAACTCAAAAGAGACATGATCAAATGTTTCAAGTAGGATGCACAAAGAATATAATATACCTTGTCGAAACGAAGATGAAGCACGGCGAATTTACCAGGCTCTTGTCTGCTGTGTGAGTTGGTCATCTCTCTTAAATGATCCACATTGGTCTGTTCTTTATTATTTCTCCATGAGGGGTTTCTAAGACGGCTCACAAGAGCATCACCGAGTGATCTAATGTGGGGGACAAAGCGTAAAGCTTGGAAATTTACTTTGCATCTTAGCCGTTGGATATCAGCAGGTAGGTGGTCAAACGATAGACGGTGAGAGAATGGAGATATAGCAGCAATCCCATAACTACAAAACAAAACACAAAAAAGCTTCACACTTAGTCTGAAAGGCAAAAACTTTAGCCTCATGTTGTTCTTATTTTATACTACTCAGATTAAGTAAAAGACCTACCTCTGTAGAACCGGTGAGACGTTTTCGATATACCAATTCGCAGAAGCATGAACAGGTGCGGTTTTGACTCGGGTTTCACGAACTGCGGTACCGTAATACTCTCTTGTACTCCAAGAGTATTCACCAGGAAGTTCTCTGACTACCCTTATGTCATCTTTTAACGAATCAATGAAATGATCGACGTCAAAGATATCAACAAAAGAGCTGCACACAGAAAGAGAGAAAAAAAAATACACAACTTCAGCTTCGAACAATCCTCAAGGCAACAACACAACTCTCTGTTCAAAGGAAGAAACATTACCTTGTATCTTGCCAAACAGGATTCACTTCGAGATACGGGATCACGAGTGTTGCGTTTAATATCTTAGCAACCGCAACTGCATCACATATCCCCATTCGCTGCTGATTAAGTCCTCCATCGAGAAATACCTGAATATATCCCTCGGATTTAATCGGTAATGCTGCTCCAAGACAACAAGATTTGTCATAGGTCAGTATAATCCGAAAACTAAATGGGAAATTATCAAAAAAAATTGTCAATACTTACAAGGGGAGTTTCCCAAATCAATACAAGGACTCCATCCTTGATCAGTCAATGGCCTCCACAGATCAGACTGTTCTCCACTTGACTGAAATCAAAAGAAACAACAAAAAAAAAGTCAGATATTTTTTTTTTTAACTGTCTGAAATCGGAAATGAGATCATGAGAGAAACATTTAAATTTACCCGTTGCAAAGCGCTCTTTAGCAAAGATAAATGTCTTGGCTTTATCGTGATCACGTCCTGCAAAATGAAATGGTTTGATTTTAATGAGAAGAACATCACTACTTAACTAACTCAAGAGACACACACACACTCTTTGACTTGAAATTGAACTAGTCTTAAATTTATTTTCCGGTCACAAAACTAGTCAAATTCCTAATAAATCCGGAGAATAATTAATCAAAATCGTTAGTGAATTCTTTAAAATTCAACAAACCACAGAAGAAGAGTCAATCAACAACAAAACACAACCACCGTTGATGTCTCTTTCTCATTGTCATTCTACAAACGAATACAAATTAAGAAATATCTTCACTAAGAAAGTTGAAACTACTATTTCAGGATATCCTAAGAGTCTAAGACCATCATAGTTTAATGAACTTTCTACAATCCAACCAAAAGAAAACCCCAAAAGCTGATATTTAGCATTTTCCCGGAATCCAACCAAAAGAATCCCTGGAAAATAGGAGAAAGAGGAGATTTTTTTTTTGGTTTTTTCCCCAACTTACAGATGAAGAAGACGAAGTCGAAGCGTTGTTACAGAGCAAAACGACGAAGAAGAGCAAACAGAGAATCCTTCTTCTCAGGAAGACATTATCTTTCGAATCATAAAGATTCATCCTTTAATCTTCTCCCAGGCGAGTAAGAAAAAAAAAGTACAAACCCAGATCCAGTTTCCGGTAAAGTTGAAGACTTTCTTATTGATTCAATCAATCAAATACCAAGGAAACGAAAGATCAGAAAATTTGCCAAGAAGACGACACAAAGCAGAGAGTTAGAAAGAAACGAAACCAAAGTCACATGAATCAGAATGCTCTCTTGTCTCTTTCTCGTTTCTTCTTCTTCCACTTTTTTTCTTCTTTCTCTTCTTCTTCTTCAATACACACTTAAGGATGAAGTTTGGGATTAAAAATGTTTGATCAAGTTCCCAGAACGGTTTATAGTACTAGTAAAGGACTAGAGAGAGAGGGAGGGAGAGGGAGAGGGAGAGGGAGAGAGAGAGAGAGAGAGAGCGCGTGAATGTGTATCACATGGACACCTGTTCATTAAATTTGCTGTCCTGTCTCCATGGGGTCCCCCGTCTCTCTTCTCTCTTCCCCACAATACAATGAAGTAAATAAAAAATCTCGTGACACGAAAAATGGAGATTAAATTAACTTTTTCTATGGGACTCCTGAATGACAACGTTGCTTATACTATTACTGATTATCCCACTAACTATATGACAATTATACTAATAAATCTATTAAAACCTTAAGTTCGATGGAAAACAATTTTCATATCAGGTATCATATCTTTAAAAAATCAAAAAATACTAGTTTAAGGAAACAAAATCAAGAGATACTAGTATGTTTTTGTTACTCTCTCTCTTAGGTAGTAGATTTTGTTTTTCTATATGTGTTGATATATGGATAAATAGAGTTTGTTTACTATGGCAAGTTTGAATAGTGAAATAATAATCGGTTACGCTGTTATGATGATATATATAACGCCTGAACTTATGATTATCACGGTTCTATATAATTATCAATTATGTGATTATTGCATAATTTACATATATTCTATAATTATCAACAGATATGGAAAATAATGTCATTAAATATCACAACTGATTTTCCATAATGACTAAATAAATAACTAAACATTTTGTCGTCGACTAGTCGGAAGTTGATGATGTTGGTTTAGATTTATAAGAAAAACAAAAACAAATTCTTCAATGTAAAAATCAATGATAAAAATCTCCAAAATTTTCATTTAGGGAATTAATCAATTTGGAATATTTGGACCTCGGAAAGAAATATTCACAACAAAAAAAATTCTATCACACTCGTTCGTCATCTAATTAATTACTACTATACTATACTATTACGTCGCCATCATCACTAAACAACACATTAGAGGTACCACAGACACGACAGTCGACATAAGCTAATGGCCTTGGATTAGATTAGTGGCGCTATCTATCTACAGCTATTTATTTATTTTGCTTGATGATAGCTAAGTTTTTATTTAATCCTCGTGAAAATAAACCCAAAAATATCAAAAAGACTGTGAAAACATTGGGAATAAGAGTGCATTACTATTAGATTTTTGGACCGTTGGGACAGATAAAGACAGCTCTTTTTTTTTTTGTTTTTTTTTCCGAAAAGACAGCTTATATATACGCATGGCTGTAACAAAAATTTGGCTTTTCATGTCTTTTATACAGCGTATATATTTTGCGAAAATAAAATTTAATAGTAGTAGAAAATAGTGTTAGAAAATATGTGAATTTGCTTGGGGGGCACCGACACTTGGTTGTGTTCATCCCAAATCCCATTTACAGCTTGACTTTAAGATTTTCATATCTATCAAAAGATCCACTCTTCTCGCTTCGTGTCCTTCTTTCCCTCTCTTCTTTTTTCACCCACTTTTTTTTCCTTACTTTTTAATTTCCCAACTAATAATTGTTTCCTATAGTTAATAATAATAGTAGTAGTACATCACATTACTCTTTATTATTTCTGCGTTTGGCTAAACATCTAAAAAAAGTTACTCGAGAACGAATATCACTCCTTACATTATACACTTTTTGTTAGGCTAGATTTTTTTAACATATTTATAAAACATATCTCGTTTGGTAAATCAACCTAATAGAAATAAATTACTATAGCGAAAGAGATATAAAAAAAAGAACAATAATAGAATGATATTTAATGAAAAGAGTGATAGGTTAAATTTATAGTACGTACTACTACTAACATTATAAAATTGATAAGATATTGATTCGGCGAGAACGTGAGAGATTAATTTGGAGTACACATGATTAATGTATCATGGACGTGATTTTTCAAAGGTTTTTGATGAAGCAGCATTATACGATTTGTTCTTGGCGTGGGAATATGATTCTCCTAGTCCTACTTTTCTTTTTCAGTATTTATCATATTTTTCCTTCAACTAAGCAATTATTAAGCCGTACGTTGATATGTGTTTTAAAGGAAAATAAAAGTTGGTCATACAATAAATAAACAAGAAAAAGTTTTTAAAGCATAGGAAAAGTTATGGAAGTTGAGTTGAATGCTACTATTAAAGTGTTTCGTACATAAACAAAACTTGTTTAAAGTTAAAGTTTCGGGATACAAAATTTCACATAGAACGAATTAGTATTAAACAACGAAATTCATGAATTTATCCAAAGTTGATCTAAAGCGCAATTAAAGTTAATAGTACCACAACGCCAAGAATCTCACCATTTTTAATTTCGTTAGAAAATCATTTTTAAGTATCAGTGAATTAAACTTATCATATTCGTGTTCCAGCTTTTTAGTCCAAATCAGTGGACGAAATAAAGAGAAACAATTACTTGAGCATCTCTAACATAATAAAGTTTTGTTTATTATGTCTTAAGCATCGACACTAAATAGGCTTTAAGCCATTTTCACAAGTTTTTAAAGCCCTTAAGATTTTATTTAAATGCTTTCAGCATTGACACTACATAAATAGGCTTTAAGCTCTGTTCACAACCAGTTTTAATGCCGCTTAAAACAAGATTATTTAAGCTTATAATGATCTTGGCTTACAAATCACATGGGCCTGATCAAATTAAGAAAAGCCCTATCATTGGACTAGATTGTTTATAAAAAGGTCCAGGAATCGTAAGACTTTGGGCCTTTTAATTAAAATTAATTGAAGCATTGAGAAATAATTATTTATAGTTTTATATATATTCACAAGCTCAAATATTTCCCACTTGAGTGGGTACTTCATTCATAAAGTAGACCCCCACCAGAATTTGTAATCACTAGTATAAATAACATAACTAATAATTATTTACCTTCAATGACACGCTATCTGGTCGGTCCAAAAAGAAATAAATAACAAATAAAATTCATAAGCACCACACAGATCTCTGCCTATATGATTATACTGCGTGTGCCATTATCATTTAATCGATTAAAATTCGATTTTTTTTGTTTTTGCATTGGACCTTTATCATGAATCATGAGTATCATCTTATGCCATTGATTCTTTAATCGTATTAAACTATAAAGACTACTACTGTAGCTACCTTCTCATTGCACCGTAATTTCGAAGTGTCATTGTGTTTTATTTACTAGTCTCTATATAATTTAATCAATCAATAAAAAAAAAAATGCTATATTTGATATATTCCTGACTTTGTATAGTTTAAAAAAGGACTGGAAAAAAATTAAAAATAATGAAGCAAAATCGAACACGAGAAGGCGTCGTTAACGCACAGCACAAAATATTTTGTGTCTTAAAAGACGTTTTGGTGTCTCTGTCATTTTATTGGTTTTTAATTTTGTTTATTAAAAAAGGAAGAACATATCAAAAACGACATCGTATAATATTCATTGCCTCTGCCTTTCATTTTTTTTTTATATCTGTGAGAGAGAGAGAGAGAGACAAAGAGACAAAGTAAGAAAAAAAAAAAAAAAGAGAACACAAAAATTTGGATTTGGAGGTAATAAATTTCAAAAAATTTAGAATGTTTTCGCTTGGAAGATTCTGAGATTCTCAGCTCCCAGAATTGTGGTGGGGGTTTGTGGCTAAATCTGGAATAGGATTAGGGTTTTTTTTTTTCTGCTTTGTGAATTTGTAAAAAATGGCGGAGCAGAAGAGTAATAATAACAATAATACCAATAGGTGGAACTGGGAGGTTACTGGGTTCGAATCGAGGAAGTCTTCTTCTAGTGAGGAAGGCGTTCATCGGACTCCGTCGTCTACGGTTCGACGGTACTCGATCCCGAAGAACTCGCACTCGTCGGAGCTTGCGTCTAAGGTTCAGAGTTTGAAGGATAAAGTTCAGGTGTGATTATTTCCTTATTGTTTCTTTTGTCATATGAAATCTTAGAGATTTGAATGTGAATGTGGTTGGATTAGTAATTTTTTTTTTTTGTTTTTTTTTGAAAGCTACGTTTCTATTAAGAGAATTGATTTTTATGTTTAGACGAGTATAGAGCTGAGCTTGTTACAAGTTTTTAGTAAAATGCTATTGCGTGTTGAGTGAGTAGGGATGCTTGATGAAAAATTTAGTGGGATGGTTGAAGCTATTGTTTAAGAAAAGTGGGTTTTTGGTTAAACAGCTTGCAAAGGACGATTATGTGGGATTGAGACAGGAAGCTACTGATCTTCAAGAGTACTCTAATGCCAAGCTTGAAAGGGTTACACGTTATTTAGGTGTTCTCGCTGATAAAAGTCGTAAACTTGGTAAGTTTTTAGTTCCCTTCACTGTATTCCTTGTGAAGTTTTGACAACAATGTAGGTTCTTAGTAATTCTTTTCTGGAAATTATCATATATCTTTATCTATATACCTCTTGCAATAGGATTTTTGTTACTATTATCTCCTTCATGTTTGTTTCTTGTGGTGAATTTGGTTGAATGTGTTTTGTTCACTTATCTGCATAGCCTATCACAGATCAATATGCCCTTGAGACCGAGGCTAGGATATCTCCGCTTATCAACGAGAAGAAAAGACTGTTCAATGACTTATTGACGACCAAAGGTGCACATCTTCCATTTACGACGTGATTAGTCTTTTCTCTGTGCCCCATTTCTCTATCTATACTTTTTGTGGATTTTGCCTTCAACACTTGATTTTCTATATGATCTGAATGTGTAGTTTATTTCTACCTTTCAGGGAACGTAAAGGTGTTTTGTCGAGCAAGACCATTATTTGAAGACGAGGGTCCTTCTATTATTGAATTCCCTGATAACTGTACCATACGTGTAAACACTAGTGATGATACTCTGACCAATCCTAAGAAAGAATATGAATTTGACCGAGTTTATGGACCTCAAGCTGGACAAGGTGAGTTAGCATACTTCACCGTTGATGTAGTCTTACAAATATAATCTATGTATTCCTTATAATGTGGAACTTATTCAGTAAATGTTCCCCAGCTTCATTGTTCAGTGATGTCCAACCATTTGTTCAATCTGCGCTGGATGGGTCTAACGTCTCTATATTTGCCTATGGACAAACTCACGCAGGGAAGACATATACAATGGTTACCCCTCCTTTCCCTTTCCTCTCTGAAATTTTGAAATTAGATATTGATCTTGTTTGGTATCCGTATTATAGATGTTGTTCTGCTTCTAAACATTCTGCTTGTTACTAGCGTATTTGCATGTTTATGCTTCCTATACATTTTGGCTTTGTAACAATCCCAAAATATCTATGTGAATGAACATTTGAACTGTGGACAAAATTTCATGGTGACAGGTTTTAATACGATAGGCAAGCGCATGTATGTTCATAGTGTATCTTAGCGATTTAGGAGAGTTCTACATAAGGCAATGCCTCTCTGTTAGTTTGAGTGATATGATGTTGGTTTTTTCGCAGGAAGGATCTGATCAGGACCATGGTTTATATGCTCGTTGTTTTGAGGAACTTATCAACTTGGCCAATTCTGATTCAACTTCAACATCTCAGTTCAGTTTCTCTGTTTCCGTTTTTGAGCTCTATAACGAACAGGTGCGTCCTTTTTCATGTTAAGTCCTAATACTTAGGTATGTTGTTTTAGAAGGGAAACATGATTATGATATGCAATTAAAAGTCTTTTCTAATTCCGAAACTTTCATTTTCTAGATCAGGGATTTACTCTTGGGTTGTCAGAGCAACTTGCCGAAGATCAATATGGGTTTACGCGAATCTGTTATAGAACTAGCGCAGGAAAAAGTTGATAATCCATCTGAGTTCTTGAGAGTCCTGATATCTGCATTTCAAAAAAGGGGGAATGATAAATCAAAGTCTAATGTGACCCACTTGTATGTTTTATTTTGTGCTTAACTCTTAGTTTATGCTTATAATTCTCTGCTCTCATGCTATATTTTTTTCCGGATTTCTGCTCTCTTGGTAGGATCGTCTCAGTACACATTCGCTATAGCAATACGATTACTAGAGAAAATGTAAATAGCAAGCTCTCTTTAGTTGACCTGGCTGGAAGTGAAGGTTTAACTGTGGAAGATGACAATGGAGATCATGTAACTGATCTGCTCCATGTAACGAATTCAATCTCCGCGTAAGTTTAAATGTCCTTCCCCGTTCCTATTTTTTTTTTTGGTACTTTACAATTGTATATCGTACCTATATTGTGACTATTTACCAATAGTCCTAATAGCCTTTGCTGACTGCACACGTCTCGTATTCTGTAGGCTGGGAGATGTTTTATCCTCTTTGACGTCAAAAAAAGATACGATTCCTTACGAGAACTCATTTCTTACGAGAATACTTGCAGATTCACTAGGTAAATGCTTCTCCTATCCAGTGCATGTGCCTCTACGTTTTCTTTGTGTTAAGGATTTCTCCCTAGTGCTTGAAGCTATGTTTAAATGAGAACAATTTTCTGTAACGTACAGGGGGGAGCTCCAAAACATTGATGGTCGTCAATATTTGTCCAAGTGCTCGGAACTTGTCTGAGATAATGTCATGTCTCAATTATGCCGCTAGAGCTAGGAATACTGTACCAAGCCTTGGGAATCGAGACACAATTAAGAAATGGAGAGACGTGGTAAGTGGAATTAGAGAATTGCCATCTACCTTCCTCTCCTGTCTCTTGACTTTGCTCCATATAGATGATTCTAAATTTTCAAATTATAATACATATTCTGGAACTTCAGTAATACCTCATGGATGAAGAACAAAGATTAAGTTTCTATAACTAAAGTAAATCAGAGCGTGAAAGTGATTAGTTGACAGACATTTAGGATTTGACTTGATAGTTTGCTGGTTTGATTTTTTTGGTTGAAATGCAAAATTAATTAAATAGAACAGAGCTATTAGATCAGAGACAGAGCTATTCTATACACATAGCTAATGATAGCTTAAGTAACAGAGCTATTTGCTGGTTTGATTTCTTTCTCTTTTGGATTTTACTTCATTTCTTTAGAGAACAGATTTGGTAACTTTTTATTCTAAGTTGCTATTCGTTTTATATATTTACACGTAGTTTGAAAATATCATTCTTCCTGCAGGCAAATGATGCTCGGAAGGAGTTATTGGAGAAGGAGAGGGAAACTCAGCGTCTAAAACAAGAGGTTACGGGTTTAAAACAAGCACTTAAAGAAGCAAATGATCAATCTGTACTTCTCTATAATGAAGTACAGAGAGCGTGGAGAGTTTCATTCACACTGCAATCAGATTTAAAGGTATTCAATGCTGACTGGGATAGTGTCTCCTTATTTCAGTTATTCCTTATAAGATTCCTTTCTGCTAACGATTTACTTATTTGTTTTTGCAGTCAGAGAATACGATGGTTGCAGACAAGCATAAAATAGAAAAGGAGCAGAATTCTCAGTTAAGAAATCAAATAGCTCAACTTTTACAGTTCGAACAGGAACAGAAGCTGCAGGTGCAACAACAAGATTCCACCATTCAAAGTCTCCAGGTTGGTACTTCATTAGTATCTACTTTCTAAACTTTGGCACATGTCTCCTCGCCTTTATCTTAAACATCTACATAACAGAAAAATAGATGGTAAAATTGCTTTCAAGTAGCCTTTTCTGAATTTGATAGCCGTGACATTCACTTTCCCTTTTTTTTTAACCTAAATTTTGTGCAGTCTAAAATGAAAGACTTAGAATCACAACTAAGGGAAGCCCTGAAGCCCAGAGCAGCTGAGAACACAGTCGATTCTTCTGCAGTTACCAAGAAACTTGAGGAAGAACTGAAAAAACGTGATGCACTGATTGAGGTTCTGCGTTGTCTTCCTATTGGGCACATTTTAATTAGTGACCTCCATATTTTTTATTTACCCAAATAGTATTTGGCCTGAAACATGTGTCTGAAGAGAGTAGTTGCTTTCTGCAGAGGTTGCATGAAGAAAATGAAAAATTGTTTGACAGATTAACAGAAAAGTCGGTGGCTAGCTCGACTCAGGTGATTCTTTTCTCTATTTGTACACTGTGCATGATTCAGCATCACAACATGGACGCTTCTCTTTTTTGGAGCTGTCGGCAGAAAAATCAGTCTCTCTCTTCTCTTCATTAATTGTTACTAATTGCCATACAGATAGAGATTTTCCTGCCCCAGCTAGCTATTTGCTTAAGCTTTCTCATCCATTGTTGTATATAGGTATCTAGCCCCTCATCAAAAGCTTCACCAACAGTGCAGCCTGCAGATGTTGACAGGTAGTTATGTGATCACTTGGAACCATTTAATCCAAAATCCTGTCTTCTCTATTTTTGTTTACTTCCCCTTACCACCTGATATGTATTTTTCTTCAGGAAAAATAGCGCTGGCGCTTTAGCATTTTCAGTGGATAAAAATGAAGGCGCTATTACAATAATAAAATCCAGCTCTGAATTAGTAAAAACCACTCCAGCTGGAGAATACTTAACAGCTGCATTGAATGATTTTGATCCCGAACAATATGAAGGTCTTGCAGCCATTGCTGATGGCGCAAACAAGCTTCTTATGCTGGTACTGCCACCGTGTTAATATTTGATGTGGAGTAACCTTTTATATTTTTCAGGGATGTAAATAACTGAATTTATTTTACCACAATTTGAAGATAGAACTACAGTAAATTCTGTTTGTATATGTATATATATATATATATATCTGTTTGGGATAGGTCTTCAAATAATAGGTTAATATGTTAAGAGAATTTATGGGTTTTATTGTTGGACTTGCAGGTCTTGGCAGCTGTCATAAAGGCTGGTGCTTCCAGAGAGCATGAAATCCTTGCTGAGATAAGAGATGCTGTCTTTTCATTTATGCGGAAAATGGAACCAAGAAGAGTAATGGATACAATGCTTGTTTCTCGAGTCAGGATATTGTACATAAGGTCCTTACTTGCACGATCACCTGAGCTTCAGTCGATCAAGGTGAGCAGAACCAGATTTAATTAGCTAATTTTCCTTTTAGCTTTTCCTGCTGGTGTGTGACACTAAGTCTCTTCTCCCGGAAAAGATCAATCTCACGTCACCCACTTCTTNTATTTTTCAGGGATGTAAATAACTGAATTTATTTTACCACAATTTGAAGATAGAACTACAGTAAATTCTGTTTGTATATGTATATATATATATATATATCTGTTTGGGATAGGTCTTCAAATAATAGGTTAATATGTTAAGAGAATTTATGGGTTTTATTGTTGGACTTGCAGGTCTTGGCAGCTGTCATAAAGGCTGGTGCTTCCAGAGAGCATGAAATCCTTGCTGAGATAAGAGATGCTGTCTTTTCATTTATGCGGAAAATGGAACCAAGAAGAGTAATGGATACAATGCTTGTTTCTCGAGTCAGGATATTGTACATAAGGTCCTTACTTGCACGATCACCTGAGCTTCAGTCGACCAAGGTGAGCAGAACCAGATTTAATTAGCTAATTTTCCTTTTAGCTTTTCCTGCTGGTGTGTGACACTAAGTCTCTTCTCCCGGAAAAGATCAATCTCACGTCACCCACTTCTTTTAGGTTGCTCCTGTTGAACGCTTTCTGGAGAAGCCATATACTAGTCGAACTAGAAGCTCCAGCGGGAGTAGCAGCCCAGGTAGATCACCAGTTCGATATCATGATGAGCTGATTCATGGCTTTAAAGTAAATTTAAAGCCAGACAAGAAAAGTAAGTTGGTATCTGTAGTTTCAAGAATCCGTGGACATGACCAGGTAAGATATCTATGAGTCCCAGAGATGCTTTATTTAACCTTATAATGATTATCCAAGATACAAACATACATGCTTCTCTTGTTTCTAATTTTTCTTAGGATACTGGGAGGCAGCAGGTGACTGGAGGAAAGCTGAGGGAGATACAAGATGAAGCCAAAAGTTTTGCCATTGGAAACCAACCCTTGGCTGCTTTATTTGTTCACACTCCGGCTGGTGAACTGCAAAGACAGATTAGGTCATGGCTGGTAGAAAGTTTTGAGTTTCTCTCTGTTACAGCAGATGATGTTTCAGGAGGAACTACTGGCCAATTAGAGCTTCTTTCCACAGCAATTATGGATGGCTGGATGGCTGGAGTAGGAGCTGCGGTGCCACCTCACACGGACGCTTTAGGACAGCTTTTATCTGAGTATGCAAAACGAGTCTACACTTCTCAGATGCAGCATTTAAAGGTATATATGCCATGTCAAAGGTGAACTTGATGTGTTTTTGTTTTCGAGTTGAAAATTTCAGAATGATTTCAGCAGTAACTGATTTTAAATAAGAAATCTGATAAGGGATTATGTTGAGATCTCGGTCTTAGTCGCTAGAGAACTTGTTTGCCATGTGAGATCTGATATGGGAGTGTTTGATTAGGATATTTCTGGTACTTTGGCTTCGGAAGAAGCAGAAGATGCTGGCCAAGTCGCGAAGCTTCGATCAGCTCTCGAGTCTGTTGACCACAAAAGAAGAAAGGTAAACCCTGAAAAAGAACCATATGCTCTCATAACGTTAATCTCAGTCTTGATCTCCTAAGAGTTTTTCACGTACCTTAAATTCAATTTTCGTTCTATATATCAGGTTTTGGAACAGATGAGAAGTGATGCAGCTTTGTTTACCTTGGACGAAGGCAATTCCCCTGTTCAAAATCCTTCTACAGCAGCGGAAGACTCAAGATTAGCCTCTCTCATTTCTCTAGATGCCATACTAAAGCAAGTCAAGGTATATATGACTCTTATCTTTTTTTTTTTTTTTTTTTTTTNGAATCTAATGTTAAATTATATTCAAAGAAAAAATTACACTAATACAACGAGTGCAGCGTTAACTGAGAAGATAGAGCTGAAAACTAAAAGATTTAAACAGAGTTTAGTGAGAAAAAAGACTAAGAACACGCTTGTAGCCACATTTGAAAAGCCTCATCATACCGACGATCCCCCAGCCGTCCAATCGCCAGGAGCTGATCCCGAACTTGCCGGTCAATCCATCCAACCAAATATATAGCAGAATGTGGCGGATCACCATGTCTTCTGCCATTGCGTTCGCGCCAAATAGTATACACCACCACTTGAAAGACGTACCGGAGGAGGAAACCTTCAACGCGGGGGAGAGTGGAGAGCGATAGATGAGCCATGACAGCAGACCAATCCGTAGAAAACTGAGCCTTAAACAGCCCCTTGGCGAGAGCCGACCACACCCCAGAGACAAAAGAGCAAGAGAAAAACAGGTGAGCTCGCGTTTCTAACATGGAGTTGCAGAAAACACAAGTTCCTGCAGCAGTCCCACTCCACATAACCATTCGATCCCCTGTCGGAAGACGATCTTGTACAGCTAACCATACACAGAAAGAGAATTTTGGTGTGCCATGCGTAAACCAAACCCCCTTATGCCATGAGACCGTATTAGTCGTAGTTCGGATATGATTCCAAGTATCCTTTGTTGAGAAAGACGTCTTAAACACATCACTCCGACCTCGCCATAGAACTCGATCATCTGATTCCCGACGCAGGTCCCTTAGAGAAACCAGAGCCTGCTCCACCACATTTAGTTGGTCACCTCTATGTCGACGCCGGTGTCGACGTAATACCCACACTTCAGCCAAGGAAAGCTGCTTACTTATCCCCAAGTCAAAAACCCCGCGCTCCCCAAACACATCCATGAGTCTACCCAAATCCGACCACCAATCATACCAGAAGGAGGTGCTTTGTCCATTCCCTACATCAATCTTACAAAAGTTTCTCGCTATACCCCGATATTTGAGAAGCTTCTTCCAAATCCACGAATCCACACTGGTTTTCTCCCGCACCGACCAAAAGGATGCCCCCTTTAACAAATTTGCCTTGACCCACTTAACCCATAGAGAGTCACCGTTAGACACCACTCGCCAAATCAACTTCAAACAGCTCACAATGTTTGCTTCATGAAGCGACCGGAGACCAAGCCCACCTTCAACTTTAGGCCTACACACTACTCCCCNAAATCCGACCACCAATCATACCAGAAGGAGGTGCTTTGTCCATTCCCTACATCAATCTTACAAAAGTTTCTCGCTATACCCCGATATTTGAGAAGCTTCTTCCAAATCCACGAATCCACACTGGTTTTCTCCCGCACCGACCAAAAGGATGCCCCCTTTAACAAATTTGCCTTGACCCACTTAACCCATAGAGAGTCACCGTTAGACACCACTCGCCAAATCAACTTCAAACAGCTCACAATGTTTGCTTCATGAAGCGACCGGAGACCAAGCCCACCTTCAACTTTAGACCTACACACTACTTCCCACGAGACCTTTGCTTTGTTGGGATTCATATCTGGACCCGACCAGAGAAAGGCCGCACACATGGAATCAATCTCCTTTAAACATCCCTTTGGTAAGCAAAACGCACCTAGCCAAAAATTACACACACTCCAAAGGACCGACGATATCAGGTTAAAACGGCCTGCAAATGATAAATGGTGTGCTGTCCACGAACCAATACGCTGGCGAATTTGTTCGAGCAGAGGAGAGTAATCAACGGTGGTAAGCTGCTTTGTGACCAGTGGCAGCCCCAAATAACGAACCGGCAATTGTCCCACAGTAAACGGGTAACGAGTAGCCCGATCAACGGTAGCTCCCGCCAAATAAAGCGTGGATTTCTCCATACTAATCTTCAGCCCTGAAATCTTAGCAAACTCCTCAAACACAGCAACAATCCCCTTGATAGACCGCATCTTACCATCAGTAAGCACCATGAGATCATCCGCAAAGCTCAAATGAGTTAACCCCAAATGCTTACAGCGAGGATGATAACCAAAAAACCGCTCCCCCGCCGCCTTATCCAACTTTTTAGAGAGAACATCCATACAGATGACAAAGAGGTAAGGTGATAAAGAACAACCCTGTCGAAGGCCTCTACAGCTCCGAAAAAAACCCGCAAGTTCCCCATTAACCTGAACTGAAAATGAGGCTGTAGTAACACAACGCATCAACCAATGGATGAATAACTGCGGAAACTGCATAGCTGATAGAGTCTTGGAGAGAAAGGACCACTGCACTGAATCAAAAGCTTTGGAAACATCAATCTTAATAGCACACCTGCTAGAAACCGAGCCCTTGTGGTAGTCCTTAACCAATTCAGTGGCTAATAACACATTCTCGATCAACAACCTATCCGTAACAAAAGCTGATTGGTTGCTCGAGATAAACTTTGGGAGCACTCGCTTCAATCTGTTTGCTAAGATTTTCGATATCACCTTGTACAGCACGTTACAACACGAGATAGGACGATAATCCTTCATTTGTCTAGCTTCCAACGACTTAGGAATCAACGCTAAAATGGTAGTGTTGATGCCCTTGGGCAAAAAACCCGTAGCAAAAAACGACTGGACCGCCAACACAAACTCCCTTCCAATGGTCGACCAGGTAGCTTTAAAAAACTCCACCGTGTATCCGTCCGGTCTAGGAGATTTATCACACGGCATAGAAAAAAGGACCGTCTTTACCTCAGCACCCGTCACATCCCGGGTTAGAGCTTGCTGATCCACGTTTGAACAACGAAAAGGCAGCAAACGCTCAAGATCATCAACAGTGGCCCCTTGAAAATCCCCCGGAACGAACTGCAAAAATTCTCGAAAATGCCGTTCAGCCTCGAGTTTGATATCAGCCGCCGCCACAACTACCCGACCATCAAGGCACTGAATCTCCCTAATACTGTTTCTGGCTTCCCTCACCTTAGCCGCTCGATGAAAGGTTTTGTTGTTTCTATCCCCCACCTGTAACCAATGTAACTTCGACTTCTGCTTGAGATATTTCTCCTCCAAACCGGCCAAAAAATCCCATTTTTTATAAGCCTCTTTTTCCTCCTCCATGGCCTGAGACGAGGGGTGCATTGCAGTGGCTTGTTGCTTCTGACAAAGTGTGGTAAACGCCTCCTTTGTTTTCCGAATCAGATCCCCCATTCTTCTCTTTGCCAGGCTCCTTAACTTTGGCTTTAACCCTTTCAACTTCTTGGAAAAACGAAACAAAGTGGAAGTAGAAAGGAACAGAGGTGCTGTTTCCTGCCAATAGTCACGCACCAGTGGCTGAAAATCCTCCATTTCAGTCAAACAATTAACAAACTTAAAAGGTCGACGCTTGACAACAGGAGCAGCATCACCCTGAAGCATAAGCCGGCAATGCAAGTGGTCAGAGACACCCCCGGCAGCAAACACATTATAACTCTGCGGAAAACATTGTTCCCAAACTGTATTCACCATCACCCTATCCAACTTCTTAAGGATCAAGTCAGCATCACGTTTATTTCCCCATGTAAACAGAGGACCATGGGAAGCCAGATCCACCAACGAACAAGAGTTAATAACAGCTTGAAATTCACGCATTCCCGCCGTGACCATCGGACTTGCATCAAAGCGAGAATGTTCAGCCATATCAAGCGTTTCATTAAAGTCCCCCAAAAGTACCCATGGCTTGTTGCGAAACAAAGGAGAATCAGAATGATCTCTTATTTCCTGCCACAGTACTCTCCGTGCCTCTACCGTATTCAAAGCATACACAAATGAACAAAAAAATTCCTCATCCTGGTTCTCAAGCTTCACAGAACACGTAATGATCTGTTCACTCTTAAAAACTGGATCAACCCTCACATTTTCTTTCCAGATCACCCAAATTCTCCCTCGACTATTATGTTCATAATTCGTCAGAAGCGACCAACCTGGAAACAACTTATTCCCCAAACTCAAAGACTTCTCTTCTTTTACTCGTGTCTCCAGCAGACAACCAAACTGAAACCCACTCTGCACAACCCACTCTTTAATTACGGAATGTTTAAACGTCCTATTCAATCCACGAACATTCCAGGAAAAACCTGACATTAAGGCTTTAACAGAGGTATCCTGCCCGGATTTCGACTCTGGTACTTTGTCAAGCCAGCAGGAAGGGTAGAAACATTTTTATTAGCCTTTTTTGAGCCTCGTAACAGGTAAGTACGCAGAGGGACCTCATTCTGCACACCCTGCTTAGCCACACCCTCCAGCCGAGCTGAAACGGAGGAATCCTCCGTACCAGATTTCAGAGTCTTATCATTTGAAACCATTACGAGTCTTTCTCTATCTTAGTTATGATTTTCTACAAGAAGATATAAAATCGTTTTTCTTCTTGAAGGAAATAACAAGACAAGCCTCTGTCCACGTTTTGAGTAAAAGCAAGAAGAAAGCATTGCTTGAGTCTCTTGATGAACTTAATGAACGAATGCCTTCTCTCCTTGATGTTGATCATCCATGTGCACAAAGAGAAATTGATACGGCTCACCAGTTGGTCGAGGTAAGTGATGAATACAAGTCGAGAAAAATAGATGTATCCAAAAGTCTTGAGAAGTTTAATAACTTGTTACTTGCTGTTTTTATTTATTGGACTGCAGACGATTCGAGAACAAGAGGACAATCTTCAAGACGAAAAGAGTCCTTCATTAGAATCAATATCGTCAACAGAAACCGATGTGTCTAAATGGAACGTTTTGCAATTCAACACGGGAGGCTCTTCAGCTCCATTCATCATAAAATGCGGAGCAAACTCCAACTCGGAGCTCGTAATCAAAGCGGATGCTCGTATTCAAGAATCTAGAGGAGGCGAAATCGTGAGAGTTGTGCCAAGACCTTCGGTTTTGGAAAACATGAGCTTAGAGGAAATGAAAGAAGTGTTTGGTCAGTTGCCCGAAGCTCTAAGTTCACTGGCCTTAGCTAGAACAGGTGATGGAACACGGGCTCGATATTCTAGACTCTACAGAACGCTAGCCATGAAGGTTCCCTCTCTAAGGGAACTCGTTGGAGAGCTTGAGAAAGGAGGGGTCTTAAAAGATACCAAATCGACGACTTAAAACATGAACAAAAACGAAGTTACATTTTGTACAAGTATTACATTTTTTTTTTTTTTACTGTGAGGCTTTTTTATACTTTGGACTTGTCTTTGTAATTTGTGTCTGTATTTTGGGGCCACCAATGGTGGTATAGTGTGTAAGAGCCGTTTCAGCTCGAATTTAGTGAATTCAACAAGTACCGTCCATGGTCATACACTCACTTGCTCTTATCGAAAAAAAAAACACAAAACCCTAGCCACGCGCCTCACACTCTTCACGCCCTTAAAACCTAAGGTTCACGCAACGGTGTCGTTTTGTTTCAATAAAAGAGTGTATAAAAAAACCTTATTTTCTAGATTACTCTAATTTAGCTAATCTGTAATCAGTTCGTCTCATAATTGGTAATTTGGTCTCGAATTGTATTTGATCAAATCGCTTAACTTTTAACAATTTTTGCTTAAGGAGAGCATTCAATTGCTGCTTTCTCGAATTGGATTGAGAAATTGAGAGCTTGCAGTTTCTCTGTTTGGTTCTAAAGATCAATCATTGTTTTGAGTGACTAAACTGACCACTTGTTTTTGTGTTGGATTGATTTGAATGAGTTTTGAATAATGTGTTAACCTCCATTGACGAACGAAGGAGCACAAGAAAATGGCTGCATCTGTTCGTTCTGACCAAACCTGGGATTTTTGCTGGTATGTTCTGTTGTAAATTCTCTTACTTGGCTTCTCTTATTTGGGAATTTTTCGATACTTCTCTCTAGTGATTCGATTCAGCTCTTAGTTACAGATTAGATTAATAGAAATCTTGGGTCTCATCAATTTGAAGGAATAGACTCAAAAGTTTCGATCTTTACCCCCACATAAACAGAGTAATACGACCTAGTTAGTTTCATAACTCCGCTCAATTAGGTTTAATTCGAACTTCTAAACTTGCTTTTTAGGGCTGGGCTTAGGGTTTCTCAAGAGGATTACACTGTTGTTATAGACTTGTTTCTTCATAATGGGAAGTTGGGGATTTGATGTAACAGAGCTTTTGCCTGTTTATCTTTTGCAGTAATTTGGATGTGAATTTCGAGTCAGAAGAACATGCTTCGATTGCTTACACATCATTGGCTGTTGATAAAGAGGTTTGAATTGTACTCCAACATATGAATAATAATCGAATTTCCAATTTCACCCATGTAAGAATTGGTTCTGTTGTGTGATCATCACTAATGCAGTTGCAGCCTGATAAGGTGAGAAGAGTTATGTCGGTATCAAACAACAAGCTTTCGGTGTGAGTCCTTCCATTGCCTTATTTGATCGTTGAATCGCTTAGATCGATTACAAGACTGATTTTTTAACTAGACATCTGTCGGGTTCTATTCGACTTAGCGTACTTCTTTATACTAGTTTCGATCTTTTCTCACCAGATAAGTTTTACAGGCATTTTGAAGCAATAGAGGCAAGGCTTCTTCGCGCTTCCTTCTCTGCGTTTGTAGACGTTCTTACACTGGCCACAAGAACAATTCAAGAATTTGGGCTAAAGTAAAAAAAAACACCAATGTGGAACTAGATATTTTCATTCTTTCTCATTTCTCACCGACCGAGAACTCAAAATTTACGATGTGTTAGTCAATTCAATTCAGTGGTTGCTTTGAGCACAGATCTTACGATTTTTATTCAATTGACAATGTATTATTTATGTAGTGTAAATTGGATTTGAGAAGTGAAGAAAGATGAACAGAGTTATTCAAAACTGTACACTTCAGCTCCACTATAGTGTGGATTCAAAAAATGATCACTTTCTATTTATTTTTTGGCTTGTTGGTTCCAAAGTAAAAAAAATGATGGCCAACAGGACTCAACAATTAAACCCCTCAATAAAACGTTTGAGCAGATGAATCACGACGGTCTAGTTTCCAAACCGGTTCAACTTCACCAAACAGGTAATCTGATAAATTCTCAATGCCTCCTGATGAGTCTTTTGTGCTACATGAGCTTGTTGTGTCTGATGAGCTAAACAGTGACGATAGACTTCCACTCGACGAGTCCACACGCGGCAACAAACTGTCTCTCTGTTTGTTGCCGTGTCTTGTTGTTGATGGAATTGCGGCCAAACTTCTTCTTCCCTTTGATTTCCGACCACCACCGTTCTTGCTCAGCGGTCTCGGAGAATCTCTGCCAAAGAAAGAAGAGGATATTAATAAATGAACAAGAGTTTGGTTTTTATGATGATATGTGCGAGTCCTCTCTCTTTGTATTCTCACCTTGCATAAAGAAGCATGTAAGCTCCTTCTAGTAATACAGTCTCTAACTGCACCGGGAAAACCTACGAATTCTCAGAATCAAAAATCAAGTTTCGATAAATATATATATATATATAATATAGATTTAAATGGTATACTGCTGAGACCTACATTGCTGTCATCAATTTTGAACCAATCTCCATGAAGGGTTTTTATGTAGCAAACATAATGACCTGAAAATGAAGTGCTCATAGCATCCAAATGCACCACCACTGCGTAGAGACTATATACGGGATGCTCCCCGTGCTTTTGGTCACTCATATACGGGCTAATATCGAGAAGCTCGGGAAAATGTATTGGTTTGCTCAGCTTCCCAAAGTTATCAGACTGCATGACCAAAAGAAATCATTCTTCCGAGGAAACCCAATAGTAGTAGACACCATCAAACTAACGAGGATGAAGACTCACCTGAAAACGTTTCAGCACGACATTAAGAATATTGGGTCCTTCCAGTATCATCAGTTTCTTTTTGGCTTTCTGGTAAGATTTACATCTGTGGTTGTTGTATAAAGAAGGCAAAGGAATTAGTAGTAGCTTTCCTAACGTATATATTAAGTTTCCAATAGAAAATTTCTACTACCTGCCACAGAAGTACCGGTTCTCTCCATCTAGGACTTCGTAGGCTGTAAATTGAGCAAGTGCTTCTTCAAGGCTTCCTATATCCCCATCGATCTCAACAGTAAGATCCATCATCAGCTCTGATCGCTCAGATTTGTGGAGGCATTTCATGCATTTAATCTGTGTAATAAAGTGGATGATTACTTGAATGCTAACAAAAAGCAACAGACAATGCTCTAATTTTGGTAATAAAGGCAATATACAACAATTTGCTAATAATAAAACCTTGGAGTGAAGATATCCACCAAACGTAAGGCCTACTAAAGTAGTTTCTTCAGCAAACGGACCAGCTGCATCAGCCTCTTTCAGAAAAACAGATTGCATTGTATCAACAGCACACCTGGCATTCTTATGAAAGAACAATGTGAACACCTTTGCGTAAATATTGAATTAAAGAAAAAAATACCAAAAGCATAACACATATGGATTCACCTTAAAAACTCGTGTGCATCTTCTTCCTTTCCAGGGCCAAGCTGCTTCCCGATCTTTTGTAATTTTGACAAGATCTTGATAGGTGATAGAGGAGATTCTCCACCCCTCGCCTTTAAAATTAAGTATTCAAACTCACAAACAAAACACCAACTCTTCTTTCTACCTGAAAATCCAACTATCAAGATAAGATTCCACATAGTTACAAAACGGAGCAGTAATAATCATTTTGGTGTGCAGCTTACATGTTTTAGAGTGTAATCCCCGAATAAGGTAAGATATAAGTGGCCGAGTAAATGCCAAGCACTGAAGAACAGCATTTGCATAACAACTACAAAAGTAATAATGTAAGTGATAGGCATTAATATAAGTACGTTAAAAAAGGGTCCGTCCACAGCTTAATACTAGTATTTCTCCCAAAAATATCATTGAGCTATAAGCAAGAAAAGTTAAAGATAGATCGATACGTACCTGTTCCCTAAGTTCACAAGGCCAAATGGCTGTAATTCTACTCCATCACAGTAGAGTTTCACAAACAAGTCATAAGAGAAGCTCATCTGCACACAAAAAAAGAAACAGAAACATTAATGGGATAATGGCAGTAGATATAATCATGTGTTAAAAAAACTTAAACTTGCAATCATATTATCTATAAACCTCATCAATAGAACTGGAAGGTTGACATATATTTGACGATTTTGGGGGTCTAAAATGCTGAACAACTTTCTGCACCGATGTTTTCAATCCACTACTTGATGAACCTTGGGACACTTTTGGCTTACTAATAGGTTTTAAAGGTAGGAGAACAGTTGAAGATGACATTGCAGCAGAAGCACTAGATGGTTCAGATGTAATTCTTCCATGTCCAAGTGCATTCATTTCTTCTTCATACCCAACTGACAAAAACTGTTCTGAAATCGACATTTCAGCCGAATCACCTGACCTGCGTGAGTTTTGATTGCCAATTTTCCGCGGCTTTGCATCATTCTTTCTGGCTGATTCAACCTTCTCTGTACGATAACGTGATTTCTTCCTACTTAGTGGCCTGGTCTCATAGAGATTATCATCCTTTTTGCTTATAGAAGTAGTGAAATCAACAGCTTCAGATGTAGCTTGCACTTTATGAATACTAGGCCTACTTGTAGACATATCAAAGGAAACATCAACAGACTTGCCATTATCATTGGAGGGTATTTCTGATAATGATGATTCAATTCCAGTCATACGAGATAGAAGTTCAAAATGCGACTCTTTGGCATCTGCAGAGAGGTTCAAGTCATCAAAAAACCACAAACCACCAAATGTGAAACCTTTATAGATCAAATCAAAAGCTAAATCTCAAGTATCTAAAGTTACCATCAGAATGAACAGAATCTTCCCTTTCTTCTTCTTCATCGTAATCAGGAAGAGAAGGCGATCTACATTCATCCTTGTGACCTCGTCGCCAATGAAGAATCTGACACTTGCTAGAACTACCCAACCAAAAACAAAAAGAACGAATTTTTTGAAAGGGAAATAGAACAGAACCGAAATAAAAATCTAAACTTTACTTCGTGATCGATCGGATTCTAAAAACTAGCCATCTTCAAATATTAAAAAAGAATCAAATTTGAGAGAAAACGAACCAGTAACGAACAGATTTGCACTTGGCGCAACGAGTAGAGGTAGGGTAAAGACAAACAGCGCAACGATAAACGTCCGAAACGGAGTCGTCGGCGGCAACAGTTGGGGATCGAACTCGAACCTCCTCAGCGAGATGAGATTCCTCGGTGGCTAAAGCAATGAGACGGATGACTTGGTCTCTCCTGACAGAAGCAGATCTCCATTGGCGGCGAATGAGGAGAAACACCAACAGGATAAACCCAATCAAGATAAAACGAAACCCTAGGACTCCTCCAGTTTCAGGCATTGTAAATAAAATCTCAGACAAGAGAGGCCAGAAGAGAGGAATCGTAGGAGGAGGAGGAGGAGGAGATTATAACTAACATTTGTCTACTACACAAACAAAGAGAGATTGATGATGATGCAGAGGAGGTGGGTGATGGTGAGAGTATGATGAGTAAATGTGGAATCTAAGACGGCGGAGGTTAGAGAAGCGACGGCGGGTGAAGGATTTGGGCATCTGGAGAGACTAAAAAAGCTAGAGAGAGAGAGAGAAGAGAGAAGAAGAAATCAGGAATTTGTGTGTTTGTTTGTAGAGAGAGAAAGAGAAGAAAGGAGGGAATAAACGTCCACTTGTTCTCCTCTCTTTTGTCGTTTTCGATTTTTTTTTTTTGTTCTCTCTTTTGTGTGTTTTGGTCCCTTCTTCTTAAAAAAACTTATTAGAAAGGGTTGCTCTGGTTCTATCGTTTGGGAATCTTCAAGACTTTTATATATTCGTGAGGCTTTGGCCACTTATTGACCCCAAAAAACTTATTCGGAACCAAACCGAATAGTTCAAAAACTATAACGAACCGAACTACCTGAAAGTACAATTTTATGTAATCGTAGTTGGGTTGGTTCTGCCGTAGATTTATTTAATTTTGGAAGCCATTATTTTATTATTATATATTTTATTATTGTGGCGTGATTAGTAACAACGTCGCTTTGGCCGAGTGGTTAAGGCGCTCGCCTGCTAAGTGAGTGGGATTTTCCCGCGAGAGTTCGAATCTCTCAGGCGACGTTTCTTTTTCTTTTTTTTTGCAATTTTATTTTAGTGCCCAACTAAGAGAGACCACGCGCCTTTTCTAACCGTCTCTTATCTGTCTTTAACCAGAGTCAACGATCTGCACCACTAAACCTGGTCCGTTGTAAAAAAATGTGAGTCTCTCTACTTTTTTTTTTTTTTTCAACTTATTATTATTATTATTATCATATTAGATGACGATCCGCGATACACCATAAAACAAATTATTATATATTGTATTTTAATTTATAATGTCATTTATCTAAATTTTAAAATTCAAAATAATTCTAATTTGTGATAAGAAATTATTTTATTATCATGATTTATATTTTTAAAAAATTATATAACTTGTTTCTTAGTTTTATTTCCAAAATAAATGTGTTTAATTTATATTTATTTACCTTTAAATTTAGATTTATTTAATAATTTTTAAGATTGCATATCTTATTTTGGTATTGTTAAAAATAATAACATAAGGATTTAATTAACTCGTGTTTAAGTATTAGATTAATGATACTTGAATTTATAGTAATATCGATGCAAACCCGTCCCATCATACAAACCATCATGCAATATAACCCATATGTGTTATTTTAAATTTTTAATATGTTTAAATATTCATAATTTTAGAAATTCTATTAAGTTTAGATATCAATTTTGAAGTCTACTATATAAGGTAGAATTAAAACAATCAACTTTACAAACCAAACTAATCATACATAAATTTAAAATTTTGATTCTTATTAAGTGAAGCTTCCGGCTCATTCAGATTTAGATTGATTTTGATTTTATATATAATAAGACTCTGAATTATTATCTAAACGTTTTAGCTGAAGTGGCTTGGTCAACACACCATTTATATTAATAGAGTAATAGATATCCGTTTTTTTAAATTTGAGTCATAGTATATGAAAATAAAAATAGATTTTTAATAATTTCATGTATTATAAGCAAGCAAAGATGAAAGGAGAATCAAATTTAAAATTTTAAAAAATATTTTCTTTAATTGTTTTTTATAATCTTAAATAGAATCATGAGTTAAATACATTAGTGGATATTTTAGGTAACAAATTAATGGCTTTAACAATAAATGTGATGGCATTCAATTGTACTAGTATACATATATATTTATTGCGGCACGTTTAGCAACATGTCGCTTTGGCCGAGTGGTTAAGTCGCTCGCCTGTTAAGGCAACTTTAGTGCCCCAACTAAGAGACGTTAACACGCGCCTTTTCTAACCAGAGTCAACGATTTGCATCACTAAACTCCGTTGTTACAAAATGTGAGTCTCTTTTTCTTTTCTTTTCAACTTTTTACTACATACAGTACAGTTACACTCTCTGTTTAACCTTTTTTTTTAACTACATTTGCGCTTAGCAAAACCCATAACTTCTCCATACCATACAATGCCAATGAATCAAACACAGTAAAACAAAAAGAACCAGATTCTTCACCGGCTATCACTGATGCTAGTAGTTGTAGCCTCCTTCTCTGTGATTTGTAGAATCTTTGCATAGCATAGACCTGAGTTCCATCATTGATCTTGGTGGCTCCAAGTGCTCCGGCTTCAATGCGTTTCCAAGCAAGCTTTGCATTTGTGTCGCAAATATTTCATCTAAAACCTGAACTTATCAAACAATTAGATCAGGAAACAAGGCAACAACAACAACAACAAAAAGATTCTGACAGCTCCCGAAAAGGTTTCAAAACAACACTTACAGAAACTGCGATCCTCGGTCCTTTGTGCCAAGTCACATTATCTTTCCTATCTTCCAAAAGACGAAGCACATCCTGTATAGAAAAAAAAAGGAACAGAACATTGAAGGAGGTAATTGCAGAAGACAAAAACAACCAGTGTAATGAAATGTAATGATGTCTCTAACCTGTCCCATTCGGTCCCAGATTCCTCTGCAGATTGACACAAACACATCGGGTAAGAAAACACCGTGTAGATGATCGATTGTTTTGTCTAGCAAATCCTTCAATGCCGTCATTCTGTTTCTAACATCCGGTTCTGCTGTGGTTTCTCTTAAGTCGTGGATGATGGTCTTTAGCTTCATCTGACTTTGTATCCTCGTCTGTTAACATAAACAAAATCAAGAAATTGATTTTAACAAAAGCTGGCTCTGAGAACAAAACGCAGAAGAAAATCGAATTTTTGGAAGATAATTAGAGAGAGTACATACATTCTCTGCGAGTTTCTCCACAAGCGCTTGCATATAACTTCTGAATTTGGCTCTTAACAAAACTGTCACCTCACTTAACCGCTCTCCCAAGACTCTATTTTCTCCATCAGGGATATATGAATTCCACAATTTGAATCGGTTCTCTATACTCGGGCGTAAAATGTCAAGCACTCTTTTCATTGAGTTGAGAAGAACTCCAAGCTGAAACCCAAAATGGCGTCAATGTCTTCTCCTCTTACATCCAGAAAAAACTTGCAAAATTATACAATAAGCAAACATACCTCTTTTGGAACAGAATAAGGATTAGGAGTGCCTTTGGTAAATTTCTGGACAATTTTCAGGCCAAATATTTTACTTTCCTTTAACGGAGACAAAATCTCAGCAAATTGTTTCTCCATGGCTTCAACTATTGCCTTTTCTGAGTCTGCTACAACCTTTTTCCATGGAACAACAGCAACACTTAGATTATGATCTATTTAAACAACAACATAACATATGATTGGAGTTAAAAGGAGTCTTTGCTGTTCGACTTACTTTCTCCAAGGATATTGCGTATTCTGGCCATCGCCTAATGATGATATCGTATTCATCAAGTGTCCCATTGAGTCTTTCATACATCTCATCGACAAATGGAGAAGTCAATCCCGGAATCTCGCCACATGCTTTTGACTGAAAAGTGAAAGCAGATAGAATGTACTTAGAATGTTCTACTTTCTGCAGTATATGATTAAACTTGGAAGAACTCATTTGCATGATTAGTACCGTCTCTAGCTTGCAGAGTTCATATAAAACTCGTCTTTTCTCTTCAATCCAGGTTGTAATATATGAATAGAAAAGCTCCTTGGCATTAACGCCACCTTTAATAGGACTGCAACATGACAAGACCAAGACCATATAAGGTGCCTATCGGTCACAGGAATGTCTAAAAAACAATATGGAAGTTAAAAATTAGTTAGTGAACTTACTTTATGTTCCAGCTAGATATATCTCTCTGAAAATCAGCAGTCGTAATAACTAGCTCAACAACCGCAGGTGATGGTCCAGGAGGAGGCCATACAAGAAGAAATTCCCGGAGCCTATTGCAGAGATCAACACTATATATTGCCGCTGAATAATTTGGAAGGTCTATAAAGCTGTTCAAAAGTTGACAGAGAGAAATCATTAGAAAGACAAAGTGAGAAGCAAACCATTCATACCGAGTTAACATATATGCTACATATCTTTGACTTGAGTCTTAAACAAACCTTGGAAGCACATTGCAGTTATGGATCGCTATGTCACTGGATATTTCATTTTTAAGGCTCAAGATTAGAGACTTCATCTTTTGATAAGAAGCTGGAAGCGCCATGGGATCAACTGGTGCACCTTCACTACGGTTGAGTAAATCGTTTGTTTCCAATAAATGTCTTCTTGACCTCTTCTTTGAAGCAGCCTGAAGTGTTGTCCGTAAGTGATGAATCACATATACAACTTAAGAAAAGATGGTTCTGAAACAGATAAAAGTTTGATTTAATACCTGAAAATATCTGCAGAGTTTCAACTGTGCCTCAGGGGTTAATACATCATTGCGAAGACCATAGAGCTTGACAGCTGATTCTATAGCAGGTGCTGGAGTCCCCGTAGCAGATTCGAAAACATCTTTCATCCCGGAGAAAGACAGTTCATCAAGTGATTTATAATTCTCAAATGCTGAAGCGAGAATCTGTTGAATTTGTTCGTCAATTTCCCCAAGTAATCGATTCTGACAAAAAAAGGACCAAAAATTGAAGTAAACTACTTGAATACTAAAGAAACAATTTAATAATCAAAACTAACCCACCTCTTGATGACTCAATACAGCCTTGTAGTTGCTTTTCATTATAATAGGGAGTAGAAAATCATAAATCAGATCAAGACAATCCTTGGTAGGCGATGCGACATCCATGACATAAGAAAGATATCTGCAAGTTCTCACAAAACATTGCTTAATTACCACAAAAGAAATTTAAGACACACACAACATTCTGACTCACTCAATAATTACCTTAATCTAGTGTATGCATCTGAAACGCCGTAATAGGATGCAAATCGAGTTATCATCCAATGCCATGGTCCCTTAAACAATAAATTTTTTCGCTGAAACCGTTCCTCTTTCATAGCCACCTCGAGGACAAGATCATACGCTGAAGTTTCTGCCACTAACCCACATTTGGTTTTTTCATCTAAACTACTTGAGTAAGTAAACTGAAGTTGGATTCTCCCAATTAGTTCATGCTCTGGTTCATGATATATTGGCAACCATCGCAGTTTGTCACTCTGCTTCAGAAAGAAAAGAAGAAAACATAAGATCCTCAGCTTCATTGTCAGTAATATGAAAACATAATATGTGTGAGACAGCAAGAGAATCTTACCGGATCATCAGCTATAGCTGCTAGCTGAGCTACGACACGGCCAAGAAGTTGCCCCTTCGAATCTCGAACTTCGGTAATCAAATCATCACCAAGACTATCTGGTAAACTACAAGAGAAAAGAATATCAAGATCTACTAGAAAGGAGTAGAAAGAATGATCCGTAAGAGCTCACGTGAGTAAACAAGGGCACATACAAAATAAACGTCTCGCCAGATCCAGGTTGCGTCTTAATTTGATCCTCTTCAGCAGAGCTCTTTAACCTCAATGAACATGAATATGTTTCTGAAAACAGAAAGAATCAGATATTGATGACCAGTATAAGACCAATGAGTTATGTCCAAAGTATGATGCAGTACCTTGTACTGCTTCATAAGTCTGCGGTCCAGTGTGAGATGTAACAATTTCGTTTTTAACGGCCTTGGAAACCTGCTTAAGGTAGCGAGCAGCAGCCTGCAGGTAAGCCAAACTTTGACGCGAAAGTGAACCATTAAGAGGAACTTGGGGAGTGACATGAACTTTCTTGGCTGCTTTCCAGCCAGAAGATAAAGTCGAATTCAGTTCCTCAATATGGTGACGAACAACATCGAGTTTTTCCTTGGAGACCTTTAGTGTTGCAATGTTACAGCCAGGAGGTGGATCTAATCCCATTTTAATTCTACGAACTGTACAAAAAAATCATACTCTTGTAAGCACAACTACTGAAATTTCTACAAGTGGTCAAATGCAGTGTGAGGAAAAGAAATACAAATGTGTATACCTTGGAGTCTAATCTTTCCAATAGTCTTCTTAGATTTTGGAGCAGATGTCTCGGTAACCAACTCAGAAGGTCCCTTTCCCAGTAACTCTTCTTCAGATTGAAGAAAAAACCTCTGCAAACTAAATGCATTCCTCATTATCTTGCATTCATTGTTCAGGAAGTAAGAAGCTTCGCTGACACTATCTGTTGACCATGAATGAAGACATAGCCGCACACAGGCTTCATAGGCAATCATGGCAGACCATGGACCTTGCTCACTGCATTCAAACCACACAAAAAAATGAAGGAAATGAATAAATGACAGAGGGAGAAAAGAAACAAGACAACAAAATATATAAATCAGATAAGAAACTCAACCTGGCATGAAAGGTGGGAAAACGAGGCAATGAACTGGTTGAAGTGATTGTCCCGTTCTGGGGCCTTCCTGAAGTTCCAGCCTCAACATTTCTTCTTTCAAATTCATTATGGGAAGATACATTGTTCCGCACACCACAAGCTTCTGCTTCCTGTAAAAGTTATAATCAAATCAGAGAACAAGACAGTAAGGTTTTAAAAGAAAACATGACAGAAGGGGGGGGAAGCAAGTACATATGAAACTTCAGTGCTTGTAGCTGAGTCTGAAAACTCATCAGCACCAAAGACCTTTGCACCATTACGTCCAAGTCCATTTTGAGCTGCCATATTATATACGTGAGGCAAACGAACATGAATTTTATAATCTTGAGGAGAGCGTTGAGGTGAGTGTTGCCTCTCGAATGTCTCTTCATCTGAACTTGAGCCACCATAGTTATTATTATTACCTCTAGCGGCGGGTTTAGTTGCAGAGGACAATGGAGGCGCACTCTTAAATCCAAAAGGATGACCAGAATTGGTATTGGCAGCAGACTTAGCATCCAGTTTCCGATTACCAATAGTCCACCTCGAACCAACAACATCCTATAACCATCTCAAAACAAGCAATGGTTACAGCAAAATCATAGAGACTGTTGAACAGAGAAGAAAACAAAATAGTACAAACCTCTCCTAAGCTTCTTAAGCCAGCTTCCTTGAACATCGCTCCTTACCTTTTAACCTAAAAAGTTCAGAAGAAATCATCAAAATGCAGAAATCTCTTAGTTCTGTACTGAAATCCCTAAAACATAGCAACTGAAATTAATCTGGAAACGAAATCAAAACGGATCGAAGGATACACAAAAGCGAAATTGTAGTAGTGAAACGGCCAAAGAGAAGAAGAAGAAAAAAAAAAAAAAGGAGAATTACTTTTAGCTCTTCCACGAAATCCACATGAAAGAAAGGGAAATCGTGAACGGAAAACTCACGAAATTGAAGAACCGATCTACTCGTCAAATCGGGAAATAGTAATGCATTAGCTTACTTACACTCTTCCCTATGAAGAAGACTCTTCCGAGAGTTTTTTTTTTTGTTTGGCCAGTGAAGGAGTCAACAAGTGTGAAACCAGAAAAAGAAAAAAAAAACTCCAGTAGAACCAACTGTTAAAACTTTTTTTTCTTCTTCTTCTTCTTCTTCTTCAAAGTGACTACGGCGGAGGGAAAATTCAGGTAGTGACGACGATCATTGGACTCAAAATTCACAGTGAAGAAGAACGAGAATGGTGGATTAGTAAATAAAGATGAAGATCGATGAAGATTTTTCTTCTTCTCTTTTTTTGTTTTTCCTATTTATTTATTTATTTAATCTTCCTTTTTTCTTAATAAAACTTGCGCCAAGAAAGGAAAAAAAATATATACGGCGTTGGATGGAGACGTCAATTAACGGTGATGGAGACTTTAATACGCTCTGGTGGTAAATCTGACGTGTCAACTGCATACACGCCCTTTTTCCATGACGGGATCAAAAAAAAAAAGAAAAAAAACGGCAACGTTCTCCGCGCGTGTATCTAAACGTACTACATTAAAACCTCTATAAATTAATATTATTGGAATCCAGATATTTTAATTAATAATTATTATTATTTTATAGTATAAATTAATAATTATTAATTAATAGTTATATTTTTAATTGTTTAATTTTTTTTTTTTATGAATTGAGATAATTTTAGCAAAACAAGATTAAATTTTTAGATGTTGTAAATTTTATGGTATTGAATTGAATTTTTAATATTTAGAAAACATTATTGACAATAAATTACAAATTCATTTATATAGATGACATAAAATTCAAATTTATGAATAATAAAATCAATTATAGTACTTTAATATTCTATCTAACTATCAAAATATAAATGATGCATATCTAGAAATTGAAAACTTTAAAAAAAATTCACTATTTTTATGATATATTATAGAATATTTCAATCATTATAATTTAAAAATACAACATAACAATTGTTTTATATATATACTCCCTCCGGTTTTTTTTACTTGTCGTTCTAGAGCTTTGCACACAAATTAAGAAACTAGATTAATGTTCTATTATACCCTTTCTTTAATACATTTTCTAATTTTTTTATTGGTCAAATCATTAAAATAGTTGGGATAAAATTGGTATTTTTGTCAAACATATGCATTGGAAACCTAAAACGACAAGTATTGGAAAACAAAATTTTTAGTCTAGAATGACAAGTAAAAAAAACCAGAGGGAGTAAGTTTTAAGAGAAATATACATTATTATATCAGCATATATGTATTTACATGATTATTAATTTATTATATTATTTGAATCATATTTTACATGGAGATTTCAAAAAAAAATATTAACTTATTATCTTATCGAATTTTGTTATTTTTTACATTAGCCCAACTTTGGAGTAGCAAGATTTATTAATTTTTAGTGTTTATAAATTTATAGTATATTAATGCACAAGACTAAAGATAAGTCTTTGATGCATAAGGCACCAACACACTAGGGATCGAATCCCGCTCCCTACGAATATAGGGATTAGGCTAATGGACCGACATGTTATGGCCTATTGGTTGACATAAAAAAATAGAATATTAATTTATAGAGGTTTTACTTACTTCTATTTTATTTTTTATTTCATTAATTTCCCAATATTTTTGTTATAAATTATGAACAAATGTCATCTTTTTTAGTATTACCAAAATGTTTTAAACAACTTAAAAAAAAAAGATGGGTAATCGATTTCTTTAGATTTCGTTCTAATGATGTGGTCGCAATTTGGTTAACCAACTCTCTTTTTTGTGTCTAACAAATGTCCTGCGCCGGATCTCAATGATCTCATTTGACTAATAGACAGAAGTAATGGAGCATATAAATTTCATCAATTCTTTCATTTAATTGAAACACAATGAATCAAATCAAACAGACAAATACATTTTGATCCGGTGTTTTAAAGTTTAATGATATTGGAAAATGGAACCAAATTAATCAATTAAAGAATTCTCTACTTACTATTATTATTGACAACACAAAAAAAAAAAATAATAAAATAAGTTAAATAATCAACCGAAAGGATTTTAGACAACTTGAAGAACCTTTCCCTTGTCTTCATATGTCTTTTCTCCGACCGAATTAGTTGTGTCCAGGTCACGCCGAAAACACGCATATGCTTAGCCAGCAAGGTAATACAATTTCACCTCGAACAGGCTTCAAAAGGCCCATTTTCAAAAAGCCCATGTTAGAAACAAGAATTGACTTTGAACAGTGTCAACTGGTTGGAAGAAGCTGACGCATTATCTCGTCCATACACCAACTTGCTCTTATCGAAACACAAAAACCCTAGCCACGCGCCTCCCACTCTTCACGCCCTTAACCCTAGTTTCATACAACGGCGCCGTTTCAATGGAGATTATAACTCACGCGCGAGTAAGGAGAGTATAATCCTTTTACAGCTCATTATGAGTCAGCAGCCTTGAGAGCTTTTTTATTCTTCTTTTCTTCTTCTCAATTTCTTTTTTTCTTCTTCTTCTGTCTTTCCACAAATTTCCTCCGATTTCAAATTCTTTTTTTTCCGGTGAAATCGAAAAAAAGAAAAATCTGAGATCTTTCTTCTATCTCTAATGGCGACATCGTTAAGCAGAGATCAATACGTGTACATGGCGAAGCTTGCTGAGCAAGCCGAGCGTTACGAAAAGATGGTTCAGTTCATGGAACAGCTCGTAAGTGGGGCGACACCAGCCGGTGAACTCACCGTTGAAGAGAGGAACCTTCTCTCCGTCGCGTATAAGAACGTGATTGGATCTCTCCGTGCCGCGTGGAGAATCGTGTCTTCGATCGAGCAGAAGGAAGAGAGCAGGAAGAACGAAGAACACGTGTCGCTAGTCAAGGATTACAGATCTAAGGTTGAGACTGAGCTTTCTTCGATCTGTTCAGGAATCCTCAGGTTGCTTGATTCGCATCTCGTTCCTTCTGCTACTACTAGTGAGTCTAAGGTCTTTTACCTCAAGATGAAAGGAGATTACCATCGTTATCTCGCCGAGTTCAAATCTGGTGATGAGAGGAAGACTGCTGCTGAAGATACTATGATCTCTTACAAAGCTGCTCAGGTTTGATTTCGTTAATTCTTAGACTTAGGGTTTATGAATCTATCCAGTTTAGGTTGCTTCTCTGTACCCCAAAAAAAAACCCCTATTTTCTAGATCACTTTAATTAGCTAATCTGTTATCAGTATGTCTCATAATTGGTAATTTGGTCTCGCATTGTATTTGATCAAATCGCTAAAAGTAGTCAACTTTAACAATTTTTCAATTGCTTCAATGGAAAGAGTTTCATTCTTTGATGCTTGTTGTTGTGAAAAATATGTTTTTTTGCTCATTCATGTGTGTTTTTGTTTTGAAGGACGTTGCAATTGCTGATTTAGCACCTACACATCCGATCAGGCTGGGTCTGGCTCTCAATTTCTCAGTGTTTTACTACGAGATTCTCAACTCTTCTGAGAAAGCTTGTAGCATGGCCAAACAGGTACTCTTTTCTTCATTCCTCTAAACTGCTTGTTTGTTTGTTTTTTTTAGAGTTTGCAGGTTCTCTGTTTGGTTCTAAAGATTAATCATTGTTTCAAGTTGGGTTTGGGAGAGTCTTTCTCTTTTTTCTTGCTTGGTGTTTTTGATTTTGAGTAACTAAACTGACCACTTGTTTGACTATTCCCCCCTATTGGCCCCATCTTGCATTCATTGTGTTGGATTGATTTGAATTGAGTTTTGATGTATGTACCAGAAATAGAGAAGTTTGTTTATAAAAAAAAAAGTAACTCTTTCTTCCTTTCTGAACGGACCCACTTCTTTTTAATAAACAAGAGAGATTCTAAAGAAAAGACATTCTGCAAAGTCCTCTTTCTTTATAGACCTATTTTTTGACCATACGCTTCTTCACATTAACCAAATTATTCCTTCTGTCAGTAGAATCTCTTAGAATGACAAAGGCTTTACAAGATCTTTCATACATTATGCATACGAGATTGTATAGAATCTGATCATTGAGTGCATGTTGATTCCGGAACATCTCATATACAATAAGACTGTGAAGATATCTGAGATCATTGTATTTCTAACTTGTTCTTGTTGATTCATAACCTGAGTAGGCTTTTGAAGAAGCCATTGCTGAGCTGGACACATTGGGAGAGGAGTCATACAAAGACAGTACTCTCATCATGCAGTTGCTTAGGGACAATCTAACCCTTTGGACCTCCGATATGCAGGTTTGTCCTATCCTATACTTTTCTTTTCATATTTCAGTCTCATCATGAGAAACTCGCATAGTGTTGATCATTGATACTCTTATAAGACTATTCGGATAATAACACCTTGAAACTCAATGATCGACTGCTTTATTCAGGAGCAGATGGATGACGCCTGAAAGTCTAATGGAAGAAAAGACGGTTATGTAATGTTCCTGCAACCATAACCGATAATCGAGTTCAAACCCTAAAACCCCCCTTTTCTGTAAAACTTGTCGAAAAAAAAAAGTTTGTTTCTTTTATGACAGTTTATGTGCACAGCTTTGGTGTTATCTGCTGCTCTGTTCCAACTCTGTTTCTTTTTTTTTTTTTTTTTCTAATTTATCCTCCCTCATCTTTGCTTTTTTCTCAAAATTTATATATTTCAGACGAATAACAGTGTCCCAAATCTTAGCTTTCCTCCAGATTGATGAGACGGTGCGTGTATCTTTTAGACAGAAACAAAAAAACATGAATTCACTTAATGTGTGGTAAAGTTTACGGTTTGGTTTAGTTTCTAGACTACTAATAGTAAGGCAAAAAAAAGGATTCGGAGAAGCAACACAAAAACAAATGAGAGGAATTTAGACCGTGATCAACTGATTATGGTGGCATATTGAAATGTGATTATGGTGGCATACTGATTAGTGACCAGTATGTAAATGATTGAAAAAGCAATGGAAGACAAGTGCGTGAGCGTGATGGCATTTAAAATATTCTTAAGATAAAGGATAATACTTGAATAAGACAAAGATTAAATGGCAAAAAAATGAATCAAAAAATACTTTCCTTGATCTCGAGCGTTTGTGAGCAAGAAGAAGATGAAGAGTTGAGCCTAATTACGATTTCCTGATCTCCCGTATTGATATGACTTGATTACTTGGAACATGTTTTATGGAGATATTTATCTGTCGATTACGATTACATTTAGATGATCTGTTTAGTTTATTTAGTAAACTGATTTTAGTTATATACATATGTGTGTCTTCAATTATATATATATATATATATATACATATCATGTTGACTTTTTCTTGACTTCACTGATGTGGGATCTACTAGCTAATTTATGTATGTTCTGTCTAGGACAGAGAATGGGTTTTTAATTTTTTTTGTGAAAAGCAAAGAAAGAAAGGTTTTGTCTAAAAAGATTTGTGGATTTAAAGTAAAAGGTACTAATACTACATGATCTAAAACTTTTGACAAGCGGAAGAGCTAAGAAAACAGATTGTTAATGAACATTGATCTTAATTTGATTTTGCAGAGTGGTAGTGAAGGAAACAAAGCAGGGCTGTATCCAGAGTTAATTTCCCATCTTCTGCTTGATGCGCATGCCTTTGAAGTTAACCAGACTGTATGTAAACGATTGTAGCATACATGTTTTGTCTTTTTTTTGACGATGTATAGATGTGTGCCTACCGGTGTGGTTGAAAAAGTGATGAGGTGTGTATATATGCATCATATTAGGTGTGTGTAGATGTGTTATTTGTATGTATAAAACTTAAGGGTGAATGTGTATGTAGACTGTATAGATGCGCGTGTATGATGTGTGAGCTAGCGAGCGTAGAGGAATGACGAACATACTAAAATGACTAACGAAACTACTCGCCCAGACCAAACGATAAGTTAGTTGAAACACTAAAATTACTAACTACAACCTAGTCGATTTTTGCACATAATAATAAAAAGAACTCTAATCGATTAAGACCAAACGATCGCTTAGACGAATTGACGAAACACACATATAAATGATTAACACCAATCTAATTGCCAAAAACGACACGATCAATGGACGTAACCCACAAAAATGATTAACGTTAGTAATAATCGATCTAGGGTTCAAGTTTTTTTTTTAGATTAGGGGTCACGTTAGTAATAACGATCCGTGTCTGATATCAAAATCGGATTTGAACCATCTGGCCACTCGAACAAAGTTGACCATAGGCGTGCATAAAAACATGAATTATTTATTCACACTAAAAAAAAATTATGAGAGAGGCAGAAACTACAAGTTAGAATCTCAGAACAAGCAAAACATTAAAACCAAAAAAAAATTTAAAACCAAAAAAAACAAGCAAAACATTAAAGTGTACTTGGACCACTTTTGTCTGGCATTTGCATGCATGAAAAAAAAAAAATTATAAAGAGTGAGTCTTTTTAGTTTTTCATATTTTACTTACGATACTTAAAACTTTTGTTTCTTCTCCACCGCTCTACCCCGAAAAGATAAAAGACTGTAAAAAACATCAAAGTTTAGCAGCCCACACGTGATCGCCAATTCACGTTATTACTATACTTAATTACTACTACCAACAAAAGAAAAAAAGCAACTTGGTAAAATGATATTCTTCTTATATATCTTTTAGGATTAATCAAACCAGATCTTCAAACATGTTTGCGGTCGTAGTTATAATTTTTTTATCCTTCCTTATAAACACTATATTTTACAGTTTCCAAAACATTTCAATCTGGATTTTAGAAAGCTGTGTAGTCGTAACCAAAAAAAGAAAACAAAGGAAAGGCTGGATTTTTTGGTGCGCATCTTAGTCATTTTTCCTACCATTCTTACAGTTTTATATTTATTTTCTTCCTACAAAATAGGACTTTGTTAAAATGATAAGGAATGAATGTTTCATTCCATAACATGACTAACATAGTAGTTGAGAGTTGAAAACCAATGGCCCGATGACCATTTGCAAAGTAATTTTAAGCAAGAATCTTTGTGTGGTGTTCTCAAGCAACTCGTCGCGTAGTGTTTATTTTCAAGTGGTACAAAATACTAGTTTATCCAAAAAGATAAAAGAAAAATACTAATCACCTGAAAATATACTAATCACCTGAAAATATACTAATCGTTGGAGGTGATAGAGCACTAGTTCTGGCTTCGAAGACTTGACCTCCACTTGCAAGAGAACATAATAGATGAGTATATATTAAAGCCCTTAATAGTTGATCTTGTGCGTTGGGTAAAACACAAGACAGTATCTTCAGGTAAACTAAAACCATATTAAAGAAAGACCGTAATGCATGTATTAATGTGTTAAAAACAAATTAAGACCATATTGAGTAACGAACAGAGAAGATATTCCAAACTCGAATTAGTATATGACGTAGTTCTTATACAAGTATATACAGTAAGCTTTTTCATTCAAAGGCATATGCAATGATGTAGTTATTGAAATTATTGTGTCTCAAAGTGACCCTTGAGTCAAAAACAGTGGTCAAAAGATCAGCCAGAGAAAATGGGTTTAATGTCACTATTGATGGATATTAGTCAAAAACATATTTAAAACATCTTTTTACTTATGGCATGTAAATATGAATTACATTAGTTTTTTTGGTCAATTTATTTTGATCAATTGGATGGGATTTTTAGAAAACAAAATAATCCTTCAGCCTTAATCTATATATAATAACAATCCGAATAAATGCCAACAACAATTGTGTTTTCGTATCTTTTGGACATTTTCCGAAAAGTCGCAATGGTTCAGTAAAACTGTTATTTATGAAAAGTTACATGAACTGTTTTCATTTTTTTGCAATGACACTAAACAATATAAATTTTTAATCTCAACAGTTTTTACAGCTTTCTAAATTATTTAACAAAAGATTTTTGGAATGATGAATCTAATTTACAACTTTTAGTTAATTTTAAATATATAAATTTAATAAAAATTGTTAGAGTTTTTTTCCAACAGTTAGATGGATTATATAGTGAATTTTTGAATTTGACATTTTCAATATGGTAATAAAGATGTCTTCTATTTAAAAGCAGTTTAATGGATTATTAGGTACAATGAAGTGCAGACAATTGCGATTTTTCGTAGTACTTTTACGTAAATTTTTTGTTTTTATATGCTTTTTAAAAAATTCAAACGGTTGTATCCGTTCATTATAGAGTTATATCTTTTCACTATATTTTATTTATATTTCTTCATCACAATTTTGATTGTAATAGATGTATGACGTCATTGGCTTGTGTCTATTTAAATAGTCATGTCTTATGAACTCTCTTTATATTTGTCTCTTCACATTAATCAACAAATTCGTTGAAACAAATTTTTCATTTTATGTTGAATCTAAATAATTGAATATTAATATCTAATATTTAATGTTATTCTATAATCTAACTAAAATTTTAGAAATGATTATAGCAATAGAGAAATTTAATACAACTTACTATAGAATTTATAGTTGTGTCTATTTATCGTAACTTTTCATTAAAACAATATTTTAATATTTAATATTTAAAAGTAATAATAACAATTTTAATAAATGAGAACAACAATTGTGACTTTTTTTAGTATTTTTTTGTGAAAAAAAAATTATTTGTTTTTTTTAACTCAAACAGTTGTATCTGTACATTGTAGAGTTGTGTCTTTTTGCACTATATTTTATTCATATTTTATCATCACAATTTTTTCGTTCTAATAGGTGTGTCTATTTAAATAGTCATGTCTTTTGAACTTTCTATTGTTTATTCATCAATAATTATCAAATCATAGTTCGTTGCGACTTTCTATAATATAACATTTAATATCTAATATTAAATTCTAACTAAATTTTTAGAAATGATTATAGCAATATAAAAATTTAATAAAACTTACTATAGAATTTATAGTTTCGTCTAATTATCATAACTTATCGTTAAAAACTATTTTAATATTTAAAATTTATTTTCCCATGTTTTTAAAAGTTTTGTATTTTAATTTCAATATTTTTTTGATATAGTTTCACTCTTATTAAATACATTTTTAATTATAATTATTTGATAAAAATTACATTTATTCATTACAACCATTAGTTCAATATTCTCAGTTAAGACAATGTTTATAATACTTTAGACAATGTTTTTTGCAAATTTACGTCTATTCTACATAATATTTTTTGTTTCTAAGTTTTCATTTTGATGGTTGTGCTTTTAGTAACAGTTTCTGTTTAATGTTTATATATTCAAATTATTCTATTATATTCAAATGATTTCATAATGTATAATTTCAAATTTCAAATTTATTAACTTTTTATAAAATACTTCCCCCACGACATCGCGGGAGGTCTCAGTCCTAGTAAGAATAATATCATAATACATATCAAATTGCATTACTTTAAAAGATAACTTTTAAATAGATATAATTAGTCAAACTATATATATTAATTGTAACTAGAACAAAGAATAAACTTATAACATACAAAATAACATATAATATGATCACATCTTTCTAGCATTGTTTGTAATATACCCAAAAAAATGTAGATTTTTTTTAAGTGCGATTAGAAAAACCGAAATTCTAATACCAAAAAATGCATAACCCGGTTCCGATACCAAACTAGCAACCGATATTTACTAGATTCATCATCTAAAAACTAGAATACAACTAATAAAACCAACATACACTTCAATTCACACCTCAAATTCCTACCACATTCTCATAATTTTCCCAATGAAGGAACATTTGTTACCATGATAGTCAATTCACATTCTAAAATCTTCAAAAATGTCTCTCACACATTTCCAACTTACCCTAAAAACCACATTTCTTAAATTCCTCAATATATATATATATATATAAACTTCCTTTTTTAATTTGTTACCGTCAACCCCAAAACCAAAAACCCCTTCCACCAGTCCCACGAGGGGCATAAAGAAAAATCAAAGACCCAATCTTTCTTTCAGTTCCCCAATCTCTCTAGATGACAATCCTTCCCCTGTTTTCCTAACGATACAATTCTTTTTTAGATCGAAATACCAAAAAAAGGATCAATTTTTTATAAACACACTGTTATACTAATGGCAGAGAATCTAGAACTGAGTCTTCTATGTACAGAGACCAACGTGTTGGTTGATGATGAAGACAAGGGCATAGTTGTTGACAAAACTCCGATTGAAATTTCGATTCCTCAGATGGGTTTTTTCCAATCGGAGGAGAGTGAGGAGATTATCAGAGAGATGGTGGAGAAGGAGAAGCAGCATTTACCAAGTGATGATTACATCAAGAGACTCCGAAGTGGAGATTTGGATTTGAATGTTAGAAGAAGAGAAGCCCTCAATTGGATTTGGAAGGTCTCGTTTCTACTCAATTTTCTTAATTTCTAATTCATATATACGGGTTTTGAATCATCTCTATCAGCTCAAATTGTGAAAAGCACATTCCTTTTTGATGAATGATCTGAACATAAAGAGTATGCTGCTACTATGTGTATAGATCAGAGGCTTATGTCTTAAATCTGTGAATCTGATGCTCAAGTTCGGATCTTTCACACCTCATTTGACAGTAGATTCACTTTAATCTCAGAGTTTTAGATCTCTAATAGATTGATTGTTCTGATTCTAACAGGCTTGTGAAGAACACCAGTTTGGACCATTGTGTTTTTGCTTATCAATGAACTACTTGGATCGATTCTTATCTGTTCATGATTTGCCTGTAAGTTCACATTAACTCTACTAATAGATTGAAATTGGTTTTAGCCCTTCATCATCTAGAAGAACTAATAGCTTCTGGATTTATGATTCTACTTGTAGAGTGGCAAAGTTTGGATATTGCAGTTGTTGGCTGTGGCTTGTTTGTCATTGGCAGCCAAAATTGAAGAAACTGAAGTCCCAACGTTAATAGATCTTCAGGTGCTATAACTCTCTCCCCCCCAAAAAGTCGCTGAATTGTCTTTTCAGTCCGATAATCTCGTTAATCGATTGCTGTTTGATCACATTTGGAAACAGGTTGGAGATCCTCAATATGTGTTTGAGGCTAAATCAGTGCAAAGAATGGAACTTTTGGTGTTGAACAGATTGAAATGGAGATTAAGAGCAATAACTCCATGCTCATACATCAGATATTTCTTGAGAAAGATGAGTAAATGTGATCAAGAACCATCCAACACATTGATATCTAGATCACTACAAGTGATAGCCAGCACAACCAAAGGTGAAAAAGCTCTCTTCTTTATGTTTTAGTTTCTTGACCACTTTTGTTTTTGTGCTTTTTTGGGTTTTGTATTTTTTTTTTTTTACTTTTGCTTTTTATGATTTTGGGTTAAAAATGGTGGTTGTGTCGAGTGAGCAGGTATTGACTTTTTGGAGTTTAGACCTTCTGAAGTTGCTGCTGCTGTGGCACTTTCTGTTTCCGGAGAACTGCACACAGTACACTTTGACAACTCTTCCTTCTCTCCTCTTTTCTCACTACTTCAAAAGGTACTTAATAATCCACCAAAAATCTATTTTTTAATATCAAACACACATATAAAGCTGCATTTGGTGTTTCAATTTCAAGGAAATGCCAGTTGTGAAGAAGTTTGAAATCATTAAAGATGACACAATTATTTGTATTTGTGTGTGCACTAACTTATTCATTGCATACACATGTGTAATTATATTCCCAAAAAGTGAAAAAAAAAAAAAAAAAGAGAAAGAGAGAAACTGGTTTATGGGTCTGAAACCTTTGACTTCCAAAACTAGTGGAGCGTATAGACCAAAGACCACTTTAAAATTATATTATTCTCTAGCTGTGTGTCTTGTGACTCTTTCTCTCTCTCACACTCACTGCACACTCTCACTGCACACTCATGTCACGTCTAAAACCAATCTGCCCCCACAAAACATGTTATGATTCTGATTTGGTCTTGCAATCCAAAATATCATACTGGTTTTCATTTAGATCCTTTTCTTTCCTACACCCAAAAAAGCTGATGAGATCTTTTATGTCTGTGTTTGTGTTCAAGAGACAAAACAAAGTGTCAAGTTTTTTAAACTTTGTGGTTCCTTCTATTCCTTAAACTCTGTTGCAGGAGAGAGTGAAGCAGATTGGGGAAATGATAGAGAGTGATGGCTCAGGCTTATGCTCACAAACACCCAATGGGGTTTTAGAAGTATCAGCTTGTTGTTTCAGCTTTAAGACTCATGATTCTTCTTCTTCTCCTCATACACACCTTTCTTAAATTTTTGTTTTTTATAATCATTAGTATTATTATGATGTCTTGTGAGAGGTTGAAAAAGAGAAAAATAATCAAAGCGAAAAATTTATAAATAAAAATACAATTATTTCAATTCCAATATGTAATTTGTTATCTAGCTTTGGTTTATTTATTCTGAGCAAATAAACGAAGATGATGAATGTTGTTGGTCGGAAATAGCAAACAAAGAAAAAACAGAGAAAGCTTTTTTAATTAGTTCCCGCCAAATAAATATAGCGGGAAAGTAACTGTATCGGTTGTGTTGAGCGCGCTAGGAGTTGACTTTTTCTCCAAACGGTGTCGTAATAATTATAAAGCGCGCATCGGACTAATGGGCTTATAATTGGGCCCACGAACATAAGTCTTTGACTTTAAAGTTGACGTTAGAGACCAAAAATATCTAAAGTATAACTTGTTCTTTTTAAGGAGCTTGTGTTTTTTATACCTTTTCTTTTTCTTACAACAAAAGTCCAAAATCCCAATTCTTTTATCGAAATATATTCAAGAAGGAAAAAATGATTGGACTTAAGGTCCACTAAAACTGTAGGATCTGTAACAATGAATAATGGGCCAGTGCTAGGTTCATTAAATTTAATCATTTGGGCCTACCATTGTCGCATGGCATACTAGCGATGATATAAATTATTAAATAGGGTAAAAAGTCAATAAAATCTTTCGGGCCTTAAGTAAAAAGTTATTACCAACATATTTTTAAAAAAGAATATTAAGTCTTAAAATGCGTGGATTAAGTTACATCAACGTAAATTATATACCAGCAAATTCGAGTTGGTAATTACTTTTGTTAAAATAATTATGATTCATTTTAAGTTGTGTACTTATGTTGGAAAGCTAATAATTCTTAGTTTTAACTTATTCTTTGTCAGTAAACACCTCTCGTGACTACTAATTTTCATTATTACTGCATATTCTTCTAGCTAGCTATAATTTTGTCTTGCTTTGTCCTGACCTATCAATTAAAAAATCTTGGTGTTTACTGTTTATAGGGACAATTTTGGGATCCGGATGAATGTATTCGTACGTCCACATTCAGAATTCATACTGACGCAGTACACCTTATAATATAAATTATTATGTGTTTGTTTGTGTGAAATTTTGAAATGAACAACTATTTGGACAGTGGACTAAGGGAAGACAACAATACAAAACAAATAAACTTTTATAATTCTATCATTGGGCTTTGTCATAATGAGTCGTCATAGTCATTCAACTGTCCAAGAAATATATTTATTTATTATTTTCCAATTAAAAAGTTGCTAAAAGTTATATATAGCTTCTAAACTTTTTCCAACCTTTGCTTTTTCTTTACACATATAACTTTCTCTTTTATTTTTCAGCTCTTTGTATTAAATTAGAAAAACTAAATATATCAAAATTACAAAACGAGAGGCAAATGCAAACCCGAAAATATTTTTTCGTATTAAAAAAAAGAAACAAGTTCATGTCCTTATGTAATTTCGTAAAATGGTACGATTTGATTTATGGTACTAAATGACTAAAATTAACTACACAAAAATCAGTGACACAACCACAATACAAGGGGAAAAGAGAGAAAAATTATTCATTGCACGTGAATCATCATCAGTTTTCCAAATTAGGGCAATGTTTATGAAAGCTAATAATATACCAATATCATATAGTTTTATTAAAAAAAAAACCCTAACCCTAGCTGGTCCAATATATTTATTTACGCAATCAAACTCGAACTTTTTACTCTTTTTATATAATAATATTACTTGTTTCGAAACTTAGCTTGAAAGGGTGGTAATAAACCCTGCTTGTGGGTCACATTTAGATTCCCTAAATGAAGCATAAGGACAGTAACTATCCCACAGTAAAAACACTGTGAGAATGATAATGATGATCATGGTCTGATGATGATATATGCGTATATATACACGCATGTATATATGTGTATGGTACGCAATATACACACTGATGGGTCGTTGTCCGATGGGTTTCTGCGTATTGACTGAAAAGATTCCATTAAGAGGACCACAGTAAATATTTAAAATCATGTTTAAATAAATCATTTTTATACATCAATAATTTAATTATACCACACATTCAAAAAAACCCTAAATTTTATTTGCTTAACTGCATTTCACTACTTTCTATGAACATTTATTACATATCCAGACTCCAACGTATAGTACGAACATATATCATTATTCATTACTGCATCAGTAGAGTAAACATTTTTCACCTTTGAATAAATCTAACAATCATGTAATATAAATTATAATTATTATATACATGTCCAGGTCGTTACATTTTTTATAATTCATTTGTGAAGAAGAAACGGAGAACTCCTCTAGCTACCAAAATTAAGTTTGTGGAAGTTTAAGTAAAATTAAAAAATTTATTCAAGTAAAAGATAACTGAAATTTTGGTGTTTATAGAACTAATCGAACACTCTTCGATTGAGCTTATAATTATAAGTTATGCATGTGTTTAGTTTTTGAATTAACCGGGTATTTGGTCCACACCACTTTTAAAGTTCGAAATCACATAAAGTAAACGGTATATTTAATTTACCAACGTTAATCATTTATTTCAAACACATGTGCTGATCAAATTTCATACTCGACCCGAGTCATGAATTCTAGCTAATTGACGTAGACACATTTGAAATATGTGAAAACAAAATATTGGACACAAAAAAAAAAAAAAGAGAGAGAGAGAATTGAAAGAGGACCACACAAAGTCATCTTCACTCTTGGAGTGTGCAGCTTTAGCTTAGACAAGAAGACGTAGAGATTGCCTTATCAAGCAAAAGCATCTCTCTCAAGTCTCTTCATTTGTGTGTATATTTGTCTCTCTTTCTCTCTCTTTCGAATTTTATTACACTGTCTCATAGAGAGAGAAGATGGAGAGGTTGAGACATGAAAAGCTAAATATGGAAATGGCCGTGAGATGGGGACTCGAATCTTATCTGCCTCTTCTTTCCTTTTACAATCATTTTGGTTCCCTCTTTCCTCCGCATTTTTCATTTCATCATCACTCCAAAACCCTAATTTCTCATCTGAATTCAATTTTTTTTGTTTGTCTCAGGTATATGGAAGATAGAGATATCTGTACACACTTCAGTACTCAATGAGTTTTCTCACAAACCCAGTTCGCATAAATTGATATATATATATATATATATATANTGTGAAAACAAAATATTGGACACAAAAAAAAAAAAAAGAGAGAGAGAGAATTGAAAGAGGACCACACAAAGTCATCTTCACTCTTGGAGTGTGCAGCTTTAGCTTAGACAAGAAGACGTAGAGATTGCCTTATCAAGCAAAAGCATCTCTCTCAAGTCTCTTCATTTGTGTGTATATTTGTCTCTCTTTCTCTCTCTTTCGAATTTTATTACACTGTCTCATAGAGAGAGAAGATGGAGAGGTTGAGACATGAAAAGCTAAATATGGAAATGGCCGTGAGATGGGGACTCGAATCTTATCTGCCTCTTCTTTCCTTTTACAATCATTTTGGTTCCCTCTTTCCTCCGCATTTTTCATTTCATCATCACTCCAAAACCCTAATTTCTCATCTGAATTCAATTTTTTTTGTTTGTCTCAGGTATATGGAAGATAGAGATATCTGTACACACTTCAGTACTCAATGAGTTTTCTCACAAACCCAGTTCGCATAAATTGATATATATATATATATATATATAGGTTGAACCATTTTTATTATTATTAACTTGTTCAAAGTGATGTTAGTACTACTAATTGATTTGATTATGTAAATGGTTTATGTTAGATAACACCGAAGGTTAATTAACTCACATTAGTAGTATTGGAAAGTTATAGCCAAAAAAAATGTGAATACTGTAATTGAACTTAAGAAGAATAAACAAAATTAGTTCCAGGTGAAATTAGTCTAGGGATTTGGAAGAAGAACATCATTAATGCAGTAATGTATGTGTGCCCATATGTTTTTCTCTCTTCTCCTTCTTGCTTCCAAAGAGCCCACATGTTTCCTTCTTCCCCAGATCTTCAAAGAACAATTACTATATAAATAGATATGCATATATACATGCATATAATAATAAAATGAAATAAAGAGGAAGAAGCTTTGGATGCATCGACATGTTTTGAGTTTTTTTTTGTTTGTCTTTTTTTTTCTCTAAATAAGAATTAATTCCCAGGAATCAGAATACTGTTGCAGCAGCTAGCTCATGTTATTTCACCTTCTTCATTTCCAAGAGAAAAAAAATAATTTTCTTAAAGCGAATAATTATATACATACTGATTGGTGATTGAGGAATCCACGCAGATATATATGATAACTATATAGTAAGCCATTGAAATAAAACTTTAGGGCAGAGATCTCCATCCCAAGGAGATTCCGACCGATCCACATTTGAGTCCTACACTCATTGGACAATTAAAATGAAAAGTTTCTATATTAACCCATAAAACATACTACTATAATAATAACAATAACCGTAGCCTCATATATTCATAGTTATATGTGTTGAGTAAAAAAATATCAAGAACATATAATACAAAACACTCAAACACCGACTTAATTAGGAACAAGAACACTATCAGATCTATATGGAAATGATATATATATGGTCAAGCTAACTTAATAAAACACTAAAACACGAAGAACTTAAGAAACAATAATAATGTCAACAAGTGAGTAGCCTTGGGAGCATTAAAAGATTCAGACACAAAAAAAAAATGAACCATATGCTAATGAAGACATATAATAACGCATACACAAAATACACATGTACATTTGCACGATCAAGTTCATATAAATTCATACACAAAACATGATAAATTCAAACACTGACACATGTGATGCTACTAAATTAAGGGTGTCAGTGATTTATAGCTACACCAATCAAAGGTTTTGCTAAGAGATGTAGAACTTAATAATGCAAAAAACGTAATTAACCAGAAAGATCATCATCAACATCATGGGTACATAAATTAAACATTAAAAAACCCTCTCAAATTTTCTCATTAAGAAAAATAATTAAAGCTAAATTAAAACCCTAGTGATCAAAGAAATTCAAGATTCATGGTTGGTCTTGTTCATGATGATACGAAGACTGTGGAGCGGTAGTAGGAGGAAGAGGCTGAGGAGGATGATGAAGAAGTGGTGGAGGCGACTTACCAAGAGTGTGTTTGTTGTTATGTAACCAAACCTTAAGAACTTGTCTCGGAACACCAGTCTCTTGACAAAATCTCTGAATCACTTCATCGTCTTGTCTCTGAATTCTCCACCCAATCCTCTCAGCTAAAGCTAACATCCTCTCCTTTTGCTCCGCCGTGAACTTAGTCCTAAACCTCTTCCTAATCCCTCCTCCTCCTCCTGCTTCAGCAGAAGAAGTCTCCATTGGATCTTCTGATCTTTCTCTTTGTGGAGGAGGAAGAGCGAGCTGAAGTGGAGGAGCTTGTGACGGTGGTGGCCGGTAACTCACCGGAGCTGGAAGACGGTAAAAACCAGGCGGAGGAGGAGGAGGAGGCGGATGCTGCTGCGGCGGTGCGTGGTGGAAGTAAGGTAATTCCTTACGATGGAAGTTACGGTGACAGCCACAAGCGGCGCATTTCAGCGCGTCGATGGTACCTTCGATTCCAGCTGGCATAAACTCGCCACAACCATCCACCGCGTGTCCTCCAATGTTCACCGCTTGGTTCTTGAGACACTCACGGAACCTAAACCTGCTTCCTCCGCCGTGAACAACCATGAATCCTCCGCCGCCGCCTGTGGAGGTTGTTCCGGTGGTTTCATGACTTTCTGTCGAGGCTTTGACGACACCACGAGAGAGAGGAGGAGAGTCGTAAACGGCGTCGTCCTCTTCTTCTTCCTCGTGAAGATTCATATCCTCTTCTTGCTCCTCCTCGTTGTTGTTGTTGGTGTTATCTTCAAACTCCATTAAAGAATGTGAAACTACGTCGTTTTTTGGGGAGAGTAGAGTTTCTCAAGAATGAGAAGAAGCAGAATAAGAACAAGAGAGAGAGAGTGTGGACATTAAAGAGATTATCTTTTCTCTCTTTTATCTCTCTCTCTTTTAGATTTAGGATTTGAGATTTGAGATTTTGAGAAAAGTGTTTTATATATATATATATATATATATATATATATATATATTTTATTTTTTTTTGTTATTTACATTCTTGTTTTGTTTATTGGAAATCGGAATCTAATGTAATCTGTCCTCAACCACACTTTGTAACGCTTTCTTTATCTTTTACTTACATTTTTTTTCTTTCTTTCTAATTTTAAAACTTTTAATATAGTAGAAGAGCCATTAATATACTTACTTATTAATCAGGAGGTGTTATTATCTTATTCAGTTTGGTTGGACCGCTCTAACTATGATTTGTTGTTGTCAACTATTCATCATATATCTATATTAATCATATGTTTACAATCTCAAAAAAAAAAAAAAATTTGATCTGAGTTTGTTATAATGTTCTACTCTACTGATTAATTTTATTGGCTAACTATTACATAAGCTTCTAAAGATGATTAATTATAGAAAAATTTAACGACATATAACTAACATTTTATAAAATAATTTGGCACACCCAAAAAATAAAATTTTGTAATCTATGGATTAAAATGGTTGTAGTATAAATTAAACATTTTTGTCTATTGAGGTTTACTTCTTCTAGGGCTCTCGTCGTACAAACAGTGGTGACGTTATTTTACGAGTTTTGAAAAATGAAAATTAAATAAGCTTTTTGTTTTTTTATATGTTCTTCAATAAGCTTTTTGTTTATTTTTGGACATGCAATACAAAAAGTTTATTAGTGTAGGATTTTAAAAATAAAGAGAGGGGGATAGTATTAGAGATAACTTTTCGGGAAACTAAAAAAGGAGGATAGAATCAAAATAAAACGCGATAATTATTTTTGTCCATATGCCAATATTTTTGTCCAAAATATATGCATTAATATTTTCTGCAATAAAGTGATGGGCAGTCTAATCACATCAAAATCAGTAATGCCCTTAATAATTTCAAGGTCTGAATTTTTTTGTCAACTTTTCAGAATTATATTTAAAAAAAACTGTTTTATTTTGTGTCATCAAATAAAACGAGTTTAATACACCTTTTTCAATAAATACATGTAGATAAGTTGTAGAAACGTAGTATGAGATTATTATCATTTGTCAGCCCATTACCCACATCCGTCCGATTAACTTGTGCTGACATTAGATCTACGGCGACTGATTTATCGTTTCTCGATCTATGCTGTTAATTCAAATCTTACCAACACTAATAGTAATATTCATAGAAGTTATATTTAATGACTAGTCTTTCGTTGATTCAGAGTACGGGTCACCAGTTGTCTTGTCAACACGAAATTGCATGATGAATTAACGTAAGTTAATTGTAAAACATCTGGAAAATTTTATGGACGTAGTTTTATTTATCAAAAGACAATAACGACGTCACTGCAGTAAATATTGTCGTCAAGGAAATAGTATACGAAAACTCGAGAAGGAAACCAACATTCGCACTCATTACAAGTATTTGATCCAATCTCAATAGAACAATAAAAAATGTTGAAATTTTTTTAAATAATACGTAATTCAACAACAGATGAACAAAGTTGTGGTGATTTAGAATTAAGCTTTTAAAATAATACACAGCTGACCGTTCGCTCAGAATAGTAAAACTCCTACTAGTAAAAACTTAACATTTGTGTCGCATCTATAATAAATGCGAATGTTTTCTAGGGCTCAAATTTCAAAGCAAAGATTAACTTATTAAGAGTGAATAAAAATCTACTAAATCAATTGACAGTTAAACCAAACAAAAAAAATTAACACATTTGACACGGAAAAAAAAAAGTAAAGTTATAGTATGTTACGGAGTAATTGAAAAGTTGAAAAATACGAAACACCGACTAACATATGATACAGATGAGTGAAGCAAATGTATTGTTTACATAATGGATACTGAAAGACGTTTGAGATGACGTGCTGACGTGTACTTGTCAGCTGGCGGGAAACCGCTTTCCTACGTGGAGACATTCAGAGGATTTGTCTCCGTTCAATTTATTCGTTTCTAAATTCTCAATTTTCTTATAACCCCATCCATGATCATTATTCATGAAATGTAAAATATATGATTTCGTCTTGACAATTTTAAAAAATCTGAAAAGATAATTTAATTAGAAATCATAAGATAAGATGAAGAGATTATAAAACTATTCAACAGTTTTTATACCGGGCAGAATTGATAAGTCAACGATAGGCTCGTTGATATTTATCGCATATGATGTTAATGTGCATATATAATATAGTCATCACAACATCATATATTCATATGCAATAAATAAATCGTGGATTGTTTATGTACTGAGAATAGGGAAAATATACGTACACAAAACAAAAAAAAAAACTTGATAATTAAACCAAACAAACTATATAATTCAAATTTCAAGATATAAGCAAATTACTGAAATTCGAATGTACATGATGATAATGACTTGGTAGTACTGTGTAAAAAACTAAACAGTTAAAAGCTTTGCAAGCGTGAGAATAGTTATAATGATTGTATGTATATTTCGAAACCCATGTCGACGTCTACTGTTTATTATCTATGTATAGCCTAAACTATATTTTTGAAATGGGGGTAACCATATGATTTGTAATTCGATATGTTCAATCAATTAATACTGTATCATTGCAAGTAGAAAAATAAAGTATAAAAGTAAATGAAAACAAAACAAATAAAAAAAAATTAAAAAGCAACCGACAAGGCTAAGTTAATAGGGTATAAGGGTAGATTGAAAAAGAATTATAATGAGAATCCATTTGACCATAAATTCTACTATATCTCAAAAGGACAATAATTTAACTCATCTTCTTTAGTGCACCTCCATACTTTTTTTTTTTCCTCCCATCATTTTTTGTTAGATATTTATTCCCATCAGTTTCCCTATAAATCTATAATTAACCCAAAAAAAATGGAATTAGGAAACTAAAGTGAAGAAAAGACAAAAAGATTAGCGTTAGAGAGAACGTTGATTTTCCGAACAATTTTAAGGAAATTTTCTAGGACAGACCATTATATTGTTAATATGTAATATATTTTAACAAATATTGGCTGCTTTATTCATATACATATAAATGTCGACAATTGTACCAAAACATTTGACCATCTTTGGCTTGCTCTCTCTATACTCTATACACCCACATGTATAATGGGGGGGGGGGGGG
>NC_025702.1:19725617-19735489 GCF_000633955.1 Camelina sativa
AAAAAAAAAAAAAAATTAATCATTTACGTTTATTGAATTGCATCCCTCCATTAAGGACTAATCCGGACAGACAAATCCAGATGAATAATCACATCTCACAAATCTGTAATTTTAAGATCTTTTTCTAGTCTAAAAGGAACTGATTCGAGCAGCTCTCTATCACATCAAGCTTCTTACAGGACCTGGTTCATCAGAAAGTATCTGCCTAATCCTCGCGAAGAAGCTCAACACCGTCTCCTCAGCTTTAGTATCTGCAGAAGACAAAGAGAAGCACATAAGAAGATCAAAACAAGAAGAGACATATCTTTTGTAGACTTCCATTGTTTTTGTAGGTTCCCCCTTCCCCTTCTATAAAAAACAGAGCTAAAACGTTATAATAAGTGAACAATGATCAGCGTCTTTTTTCTTACTAACCAAGTTTCGGTATAGTGTGTGCACTTGAATGACGGATCACCACTGGCTCAACAAATGATTCTATTAGAGCTTCACCTGCTGTCTTTAGGAAATCCCTCTCACCTGCCAAAAAACAGATAACAGAATGAAGTTTCCAAAATCAATGCAGAACAAGATAGATATCTCCAATCATTATATGGTCCTTGAATCAGAATGTTTTAGCAGAGAAGCTCTTATGGTAACATGTCGTACTACTGCACACATAGGATTCTATCTACACACTCCCATGCCAATCATGGCTACATTAAAGCCGCATTCTTAACGTAAACTTCAAATAAACTAGACAGAAAATCGAGTATGTGCAGAGACGTTGTTACGGTTTACCAATGAAGTGGAGTGAAGGGCAACGAACTGGAGACGAGAATGCATTAACAGCTGCTTGAGGCTCCCCAAAGATCAACCCTGGAATTTTTGCTCCGGAAATTATCACTAAAAACTTGACTTTTGGCACCTTAGTTAGAGCCGTTCCCTATAAACAGTTTACAACATGTAACACTTATGCAGCTATTCATATCATTTTCAGATTCAATCTCATCAACCAAAACAAAAACTGTTGAATAAATATGTTTCATTCATGAAAAGCACATATGCAGATTCAATCTCACCAGAACTTGGATTCTGATTAGTTACGTACCTGTTCCTGCATTCCGGGCAGAGCCGCAGTTAGAAAAGCTCCCTACAGGAATTGAACATAACAAAAACACAATGAATCAAGAATCAAACGGTCCACGATCCTGCTCATCATATCTTTATCAAATCAAACAAACCTGAGAAAAACCAAGAAGACCATCAAAAGGACCATTCTTTATCATGTAGTCCTCTATATAAGCCAAACACTCTTCAAAATTCCTGTATTCCTTAAATCCCTACATACAACACACACTTGAGTCACTCACTCACCCAAATCAAAAGTTACATTTACAAACATTAGACCAATCTCTCTGCTTCTCTACTGAAATTTTACGAATTCAATCTCAGTAAAACTAGTCGCGAAAAAAAAAAAAAAAAAAAAACCAACCTTNACTCAATAGTATCATTAATGACCAAAATTGAAGTTAAGGTTTTGTTGCAACGGACCTTATTAACCTGGTACCACTCGTAATACGGCGGGTCAAAGAGACGCTCGACGTCTGAATTCCCGGTGGCCGGAAAAGGAGCGTCAAGGAAATCAAGATCGAGATTTCGGATAATTGTCTCCGGCCATTTATCTGTAATAATCGCGCGGAGAATCCGACCGCTAGTTCTGAACCCGTGGAGGCATAGGATTCTAGGGTTCTTCGGTTCCCGGTGACTTTCCGGCGCCATCGCCGTTATCTTCAACCGTAATCCTGTTCGGAGTCCACCGGCAGTTTGGAAATAAGAACACGAGTGTCCTAGCATCGGACAAGCACTAACTCTCTTCGTCAGGTTTCGAGATATCCTTGTCCCCGAACATATCAAGAGTTCCAAATCTTTTAATTGTTTCTTTTTTTCCTCGTAACTTTGTGGTAGGAAGGCCCATAACCCCCATCGGCCCGGGAAGAAGAATCATAGTTGAATCGGCCCGGAGTAGTATTTTTCTATCTGGTCCATTTTCTTTGGTGCAAAATAATTTAGTTGCAAGATGATAATTAATTAGAGAGTAACAAAGCAAGTTAAGAGTGCACAATTAAAGAAACTTGTCGTTATTATCTGGAACAACCTGTAATGATCTATCCAAGCTTTTTGTACTGGTGTTCAAATTAATGAAAATAAAGTTGGATGTAAAATATCTTAAAATATTGTCAAGACTTTGGTTAGGGATTTAATTAGGGGATTCATTTCACATAAATTGTAGGTATAATGTATAATCGTCGGTTGGTTTCACATCATATGGCCTCATAAAATATGCCAACTATCTATATAGTTCAGTTCATTTTAAATTAATACCAATCAATACTTAATTAATGAAAATAAAGTTTGATGTAAAATATCTTAAATATTGTCAAGACTTTGGTTAGGGATTTCATTACACACGAGTTGTAGGTATAATGTATAATCGTCGGTTAGGTTTCGCTTCATATGGCCTTCATAAAATTGCCAACTATATACTATATAAATTCAGTTCATTTTAATCAATAGTACTTAATTTATTGAAAATAAAATACGAACGTTCTGGATTCACTTTAAAATGACCTTTACAGGCTATCAACTGTCTTCTCCAGTTATGTGTATCATAATATTATATGCCCGTTTTATTTGTTATAATAGTAATTGTTTTTTTTTTTTCAACTATTTTAAATTTCTCTGACAGCTATCCCCAACTCTTGTTTACGAGCAATAAAAACAAGAAAGAGATTATATAAGTGGACAAAAGAAAATGATTAAGACAAAAACAGCAATATCCAACGGTAACAAAAAGCACACAATACAACCATATCCCTAATGGCCTTATATCAGTAATCAAGAAAATAGTCCCGATGGTCTGCTACGCACATGGGATATACGATAATAACGACATCGTCCTTTTGTTTGATAGATCTGTATTTTTGTAATTAAGGTTCGTATAGATCATTAGTATGCCATTTAAAAACTATATTACCGGTGGGTGGATCGAGTAGACAAACATGATATTTCTTCAATGCATAGTTGTATATGTTTCTTTCTCTGTCCAATTATTGACAAACATGATATGATTTGGTGTTTCTTTCAATTTAACCGAGGTAAACCAACGGTTTTTCCAGTCTATCTTAAACCATTGGAGACGACTTTGGAATCAACATTTATTTCCCCATGTCCTACATACGGGTTTTCACGCCAGTATATATATATATATATATATATATACAAAAACATATACGATAGAATCATCCAATGTTAGTCCTACAAAACTGCATTACATAGTGCAACTACATTATATGCTGACGAATGATAGGTTTGACTATTTTTAAAATTTTGAAAACGTATTCTCTTTTTAATTTCCACACTAAAATTACGATTCGTTAACAAGCTACTGATCAAATATTTTTTTACTAATTTCTACACCTCAACATTTTTTTGATGTTTTTCACTAGTATCATGTTATTTGTTTCCGGTATGTTATTGAATTCTAATTTATAAATTTTTGTGATGATTTCAATAAAATCATCAAAAGTGAATAAATAAATATTTTTAAATATTGCCGGAGAGTATTCTATAGTTTTGTTGATTAGTTTTATAAAATTTTGCAAAGTACTCCAAACAATGTATGTATTTTTGCGATACTTTCCATGATTTTATTTTGTGAAAAATGCATAAAGTCATGAACCAATAACATAATATATGAACTCATTAACAATCCTAGATTCTTTTGTTTTATTTGAATAACACCAAATTTTATTGATTTTATATAAAAGTCTGAATCCAATAACCCAATTTTGTTAAGATTCTACAAATCACAAACTAATAATACTAAACTTTAAACAAAATCTACATACATTTAAAGTCTTTCAAACTCTATTCAAATCTAAATCAACAAACAATGCCCTCTTATTTTAATACATACTAGTATACTAGATAGCAGATACTAATCATGATACCAATAATTTCTGCATAATTATTTTTCTATTCCACAAGATACTTAATTGGATACTTATAATTGTTCTAAACCTTTCCCTAAGTCTATATATAGCTCCTCCATCGTCATTCCTCACCTTAACCACTCTGCTTCACTCTCCCTATCTTCTCCCTCCCCTAATCACAAAAAGCACATAGAGAAACGATCTTAAGAGAGAAGAAAAGATGAATTCTAAGATCATCGAAGCTTTCTTCATCGTTGCTCTCTTCGCTACCTCATGCTTAGCTCAAGCTCCAGCTCCTACTCCCACAACCACCGTCACTTCTCCACCACCGGCAGCAACTCCCTCTCCGGCTACAACTCCTCCACCTGCCGCAACCCCTGCCCCCAGCACTACTCCTCCGTCTACTGCTCCTTCTGCGTCTGATGTCCCCACAGTTTCTCCACCTGCACCAGAAGGTCCCGGAGTTAGTCCCGGAGATCTAGCCCCGACCCCTTCCGACGCTGCCGCTCCTCCACCCAACTCTGCTTTCTCCAACAAAGCTTTCGTCGTTGGTACCGCTTTTGCCGCAGTTGTTTACGCCGTCGTTTTGGCTTAGGATCACATTATTATTTACATGATCGTATAAACCATTTTATTTTATTAGTGTCGGTGTTAGTTTGATTGATGTTCGTTATTTGAATTGTTTGTTTGATCGATCGGGGGAGAATGGTAAATTTATTTACGGCGGAGTTTAAATGGGCTGTTGATACGTGTAACTTTTCGTGGTGTTGTTGTTGTTGATGTTGGAATATGTTATGTAAATCCAGTAATAATAGCTTAATAAAATCATTCATACATTAATTTTTTCTTTACAAACAAAAAAAATTCACATGGTTCATCACTCTTTTGAGTCTTTTATTTATATATATATAGGTCTTCTCCAGATCTGATTCCCGTTACTTCTTGAGATTTCAGAACTGTGTAAAATCATGTGTTCTTGGCTTTTTCTTTTTATTGAAAATGTGTTATCTTATTGGGTGAGTACGACTCCAAAAATCAATTACTTAAATAATTTCTCAAATCCGGATCTCAGATCTGTTTACGGACTTTACAGTATTATAATGCTTAGTGCTTACTGTAATATTTATCAATCAAAATTAGCTGACGTAAATCATAAAGTTAATTTTGTCAAAGCTCCCAAAACATACAGCTACTCAGCAGTCAGAACCTACGAAATGTTCACAAAGTGCATGAAAAAAAGTATCAATGTTAAACCTCACAAAACCAAATGACTTATCTAAATTATGTTACAGAAATATTTTTACCTATATATATATAAAAAAGGAAATTGCCATTGTCCATGTATAAGAATTAACTCCTACAAACCCTTTTTTATTTGTCACCCACTCCACTCACCAGGCCTGTAAAGCCCTTTGCTTTCCCTTATATGGGCTATATTGATGGAATAATGGCCCAACATCATAAATTATAATATATGAAAAATAATTCGAAACTCTTTCTTTTAAGCAAACAAACTGAAAATGAAACTAATACTGTATGCTGTATCTAAAATCAAATGTCGACCAAAGTTGTGAACAAAATCGCTTTAATAATATTCGAGTTTGGCCTTTCGACATGCATGATAATAAAAACTATTAATTACATATTTACATTGTTGTATTGAAATATTAATAGTAGAAATTTTAGTTTGAAAAATAGATTATGAATAAAAACTAAAAATAATGTTTGCTGGCTTTACAAAAAAAGGAAGAAGATTTTTTTTTTTGAAAAGTGACTGTAAGTGATATTTGATTTTTGTTTTTTCTGTTCACCTGATTTGGTAAATGATCAGAGGACTTTTACGGCTTCAAAACTCAAAAGCATTCGGGCCTTATTGGCCAAACTTTTGCCTTTTTAACAACTTTCAAATAAAGACTTATTCCGTGAAGTTTTTATAGCCCAAAAACATTTTAATAAATACTAGTAGTATCTGTTCTCTTCCTTTCCAAATTTCTTTTTTCAGTTGAATAGTTGTGACTATGAAATATATGTGACGTGATATATATAGAATCAAATTCCCTTTTAAAGAAAACGAATACTCACTCTTCATTCCATACTACGTTTGTTTAATTCATGCGTTATGAAATACTTTTCATTGAATAAGATTCAGTATCTTTTACTACAAGAGATCATCGTTGTTGATTCGTTGAAAGAAAAGTTTATAATTATTTCTCAGTTAAATATTGAACACAACACTGGTAAAGAATAATACCAGATGATGAAGAAGTGACGATTTGTTATCCAAAACGAAGGTGGAAAATCAAGAAAAGGAAGTAATTGGTAAAGACCATGGACGAAATCTTCTACAAGACATGATAAATGGATTGGTTATCTACAACGATGTCACAATAGATGAGAATGTGGTCAATTTATTTTACGAAATAACGCAATGATATACAGATAAATATCATTTGTGTGAGTTTTACAAAAATAAAATAATAAATGTATAGTTTGTGTGACAAAAGTATAATATCTATGCGGAAAGCAATATGGTTGGTATGTCTTGTACTTATGTGTGGACATATAATAATATATCACACCATGTTACAAACTCAGGGACTCAAATCTGATGGCTATAATGCAAGTTTATCAAAAACTGCAATATGACAGATTGACAGAGGATGCATGAAAATCACCAATTAAGACGACAAAATTATCATCAAAACGAGTAAATATCGGAAAGTATAAGATAAGTCAAAAAAACCAAACAAGAAATCAGTGCTGACTTGGTTGTCAGTACACATGTGAATTTTTAATGATAAAATATTCATCAATGATTTAGTTATATAAAGTTATACCTCGTCTAGTTGCAGTTTCTAAAGCTTGTTAGGAACAATTAAAAAAAAATGTTAACTGGAGAAAATAATATGCATGTTCTCAATCAGACACATACACGCTCATTAGGCCATTATTAGGTAAGCAATGAGATCACAGAGGACAATGACACATGTGGAAATAAAACGATGTCACCCTAAACCAATCCTTCGACGTGCCTCTCACGTGTCACGCTTATTCAGTTTCAGTAGAACTCAAAATGTATATCACGGTCCTTTTTCAGTTTTAATTACCTATTTTATAATTCACTAGATAGCATAAGCGTGAAAAAAAAAAACAAATAATAATAATAATTCACTATATAGCAAATCCCAGTGACCTGGACTAGTACATAAATTTGAAAAATAGTATTGAAAGAAAAATATTAATCAAACGTATATCTTAGCACAAAATGCCGTACGTAAAGATTGCTAATTTTGATTACCCTTACCAAACTTTTTTATTCTATTAGTTCTGTACTTTTAAGTCCATAACATGGAAATCGTGGAACATAAAGATAAACATGTTTACTGTCAAACAAGTGTCATGTTTTAGCACTTAATTATAATTATAAATCTATCTTTTTTGCTGTCGTCATAGTTGAAAAAATTTCATGTTGCCAAAAAATATATAATTCCTTTCCTTTTATTTCCTCATTGTCCATATAACGTATATATGAATATTTTAAAATTTTCTTTACTTACAGAAGTGAAATAGAAACACTACACACAAAGTTTTATCATTTTTCGTCAAATTTGGAGTTTTGTAATGATGGTCAAACAAACAAAAATAAGTTTCTAAATTCATTAAATCTAGAAAAAGTAATAGACTAATAATAGCCACAGAGTTTTTATAAATAAAAAGCCAATTCACACACAACTCACCCTTCACCTTTTCTTCGCTCACTCCTTTCTCTTTATATTTCATTTCTTCTCCATAACTTAAGAAAAAAAAACGAAAAAAGGATTAGCGATGAGAGGTGGCGGCGGAGAAGAAGGATCGGAGTTGAGAGTTGCACTGTTGAAAAGTCCTCACACGGCGGAGGAAGACGGTGGTGAACTGAAGACTAGAGTTTGGGTTGAGACAACAAAGCTATGGCAAATCGTTGGTCCAGCCATATTCAGTCGAATAACGACGTACTCGATGCTTGTCATCACTCAAGCTTTCGCTGGTCATCTTGGCGATCTCGAACTAGCCGCCATCTCCATCGTTAATAACGTCATCGTTGGCTTCAACTTTGGTCTCTTGGTATACAACAATCTTGATGTTTTCAACTTTTAATTTAAGGGTTTATATTGACATTTTTTTCTTAAGGGAGTTTTAATATGTAAAATGGTGGTGCAGCTTGGAATGGCGAGCGCGTTGGAAACGCTGTGTGGGCAAGCGTTTGGAGCAAAGAAGTATTACATGTTGGGAATCTATATGCAGCGTTCTTGGATTGTTCTCTTCTTCTGTTGTGTCTTATTGTTACCGACTTATATTTTCACAACTCCGGTTCTCAAATTTCTTGGCCAACCGGACGATATCGCTGAGCTTTCCGGTGTTGTCGCCCACTGGGTCATCCCTCTTCACTTCGCCTTTACTTTGTCTTTCCCGCTTCAACGTTTCCTCCAGTGCCAGCTTAAAAATCAGGTACCGACGTAATCGATCTAATTTAATTGTTTCAAATAGCATGATTCATGCGTCCAAGCTAGTCAAAATGATAACAGTTTTAATATAGAAATATTATTTAGTTTATCTAGATTTGTGCGTGTCGGAAGCAGATCCTTCAGTTTTTTCTTGATTTGTGCGTGTCAGAAGCATCTTCTTTATATGTTTTAAAATTGAATAGTCCAAAAAGTAAATCAGACTTTCTCTATAATAATGGTTTATTACGTAGATGATAACGTATTAATGTTCGAACTACTCGTTTTTTTTTTTTTTTTTGTGGTTTTAGGTGACTGCGTATGCTGCAGGGGTTGCATTGGTGGTTCATTTTTTAGTGTGTTGGTTGTTCGTGGACGGGCTTAAACTAGGAGTCGTGGGGACTATGGCTACGATTAATATCTCCTGGTGGGTTAACGTTCTGATTCTATTAGTATACTCCACTTGTGGTGGCTGTCCACTTACTTGGACCGGGTTCTCTTCCGAAGCCTTCACTGGACTTTGGGAATTCCTTAAACTCTCTGCTTCGTCCGGCGTTATGCTTTGGTACCAATGAATATATACACTTTTGTGACATTAGACTAATTGTGTCCGATACAACTTTTAACGGTAGATGCTTGGTGTTTTTTTTTTTTTTAACAGTTTGGAGAATTGGTATTATCGGATTTTGATTATAATGACCGGCAATCTTGAGAATGCTCGAATCGCTGTTGACTCCTTGTCCATATGGTAAGTCGTTTTATGTTTGAAATATTTTATTTAATTTAAACCGCCTCAAAGACATATCTTGTGGCATTGTTTCACGTCTGCATTTTTGGGTTGTTGCGGGAAGGTTATCGTTGTTTTCTTGTTTTTATCTTATTTTTTATTTAATGAAAAATTGACTACTTTTCAAATATTTTATTGACCAATCATTTTCAAAATTTTATCTTTTTGGCAGCATGACGATAAATGGTTGGGAAATGATGATTCCTCTCGCTTTCTTCGCCGGAACCGGGTAACGTCTATTCTTAGTACTCCGTATTTGCTAATTTTTAATCCGGTTGATAGTGATGATCTAATTGGACCCCTATTCAGTTTCGTCTAATTTTAATACACGTACCCAATGAAACTGGAAGTTAGAATCTTGCATTGAATGTGGAATATATGTCATGTTGGATTCTATTTTTCAAATAATTCGGAAAAATAAAATAGTAAATGCTTATTTGGTTGTGGTACTTCGAGTGATCGTGTCCACCATTTTATTCCTATCCCAGTTCTCAGTTTAATTTACTCTATTTTGTTCGTATATTTGTTGTCAACAACTGAATGACTAGTTTGAGTCCAAATAATGTGGTCCAACGATAAGGATACAACTTGGGTCGAGTAACTCTATCCGATTTTTTTTTTTTTTTTTTGGTTAAA
>NC_025702.1:19735563-19781757 GCF_000633955.1 Camelina sativa
TTTTTTTTTTTTTTTTGGTTAAACTCTTTCAAGTTATCTAAAATTATAACATCTTTTTTTGAAAAAAATCTACTCCAATTGTTTTTGTAATGTTAAAAGAATATTTTCCAAAATTATTTGAAACCACTCATAATTAGGCAAAATTATCTTATACTATATAGTTTACCCAAATTTTATTCGTTTGAACATCAATTTTAAATACATTAACTTATCGATACTTTTATTCCGCATGTGTTCAATGACTATCCGCTACTACACGTCTACACCTTTCATTTAGAGTTAGAAAATTATCGTACGTCGACATAAATATTTAATACGACAGTACTGTTAGTTAGTTAGTTTATTTTGTTTGAAGGACCAATAGTTTATCTGTGGAAATTTTAGGAAGTTGAAACCTAACATTTGGCATATACAGTTGCTTATAGCATTGATGAAGAATAAAGAGTAAAGACAGTGATGTTTCCTATTTGCCATGTTGGTGTGGAACCTACATACAAAATATTTTTAAAACAATATAGAATATAAAGATGGTATAGGTTTTTAATTTTCTAACAATATTTTTAATGATTGCAGTTACATATGATTTAGAACTATATATAAATCAGTACAAGTTTAGAATGTATGTGGCAGAACTATATGTTTACTTTACATTAACGACTGCAGTGTACGTGTGGCGAACGAATTAGGAGCTGGTAATGGGAAAGGAGCAAGATTCGCCACGATTGTATCAGTAACACAATCGTTAATGATCGGATTATTTTTCTGGGTGATAATAATGCTTCTCCATAACCAAATCGCTTGGATATTTTCTTCAAGTGTAGCCGTCTTGGACGCCGTTAATAAACTCTCACTTCTCTTAGCTTTCACCGTTCTTCTCAACAGCATCCAACCGGTTCTCTCCGGTACGTCAAGGTTTATTTTTGAACAGTTTCTTGTATATATTATATACCGAGTCAATGATTTTTGTGATGGCTAGGTGTCGCGGTTGGATCGGGTTGGCAATCCTACGTTGCATATATAAACTTGGGATGTTACTATTGCGTCGGTGTTCCACTTGGGTTTCTGATGGGATGGGGTTTTAAATTCGGCGTCATGGTAATCACTATTTTTTTACACGTGTTTTTGTTAATTTATTTGATAACTTATATCGATTTGGTTTTATTTATAGGGGATTTGGGCTGGTATGATTTTTGGAGGAACTTTTGTTCAGACAATGATCTTAGGTTATATCACAATGAAATGCGATTGGGAGAAAGAGGTACATTGATATGTTTGCCTTTGGTTTTGTCTTATTAATTTCATTCGTTTAGCAATTTTGAGTTGATCATGATAATGTGTGTGTGTGGTTTTTTTTTTGGGTCTGTTTATAATTCTTTCAGGCGCTGAAAGCAAGTGCTCGTGTTAACAAATGGTCCAACGCAATAAAGTGAAGATTTGTTTAGTGCAACTATTATTAAATAATTTTGTAGCATAATTGTTTTTTACGAAAACTGGTGTCTGTTGTTGGTATCGAAAATGTAATGCAATATTACTCAGAGCCGGTTTATATTTTACAAAGGGTCTCTGCAATTACTGTAGAGGTCTTTGTAATATATTCGTTTTATATCATGCCTTGTAATATTAATTAGAAATATCTTAAAATGCTGAACTGGTTTATTTGATTTCGATTTAAACCAAAAAAAAAAATTTTATTTTCCACGTGAATATTGGTTAAGTATGTAAAGCCTAAATGTTTATCAAGAATAATATGACTCAATGCCTTCTTTGGTGTTTTCTGCTGGTTGGGAGAGAGTACAAAACAAGGACTCCGAGGTCGGTGTAGTTAAGATAGTAATGGTTCAGATTTTTAAAAACTTCGAGATTTTTGTGATGGTTTACTCACTTAACGTTCCTACATTTGTCGAGGATTTTTTTTTGTGATGATTTTGCTACATATATTATTCACAATTCAATTATTGAAAATATATATACAAGGAATCGACTATAGTCATTTTAAATAACAATGCCGCAGAGACGAATAACCGATTTATGGACTAAGCTATATGATAATAAGTAGTGTATAATATTTTTTACTAACCAACAGGACCGGACTGTTTCTTTTTTTTTATAGGCGTTGCATATCTTTTAATTTCGATACCAAACACCAAAAGTCTTCAACCAAATACTTGCTTCGCCAAGAAAACTCCCTCAAACCTTCTTTGCACATTTCGAGCCTCTCCAAAACCGGAACCAACTCGTTCGGTTTAGCAACTCTCTCATTCAATTCTTCAAACCTTATCTTCATCAATCTTATGACGGAGAAGTAGTCTTGTACCATTAGTTCTATCATTTCGACGACGATTTTGTTGAGTTTCGATTTCGGAGCTATTGGCCTGTTACTTATATGTTCGAATAGATCCACTAAAAAATCAACTTGTTTAAAAATGCAGTCGGTTGTGTAAGACGAGACTCGTCGAGTTTCTAGACGCTTATCTTCCGACCTATCCTTTATGTTTGGGGTAACGCCTAAAGCCTCCGCAATTGAAAAGTAACAAACTAGATATTGTTTGTACCTATTCAAAAGACCATTTTAAAAATAATTCATAAGAGACTATATTTGATAAAATTGCCATTTAACATATAAAATAAAATAAAAAGTTAGAAAAAAATGATATGGATCGGCGTCAACTTTTCAATTATTAATTTGTCGGTCAGCCAAAACTATAACCAATACATATATTCGATATATATAATCTTACCAACAAACCCATAGAGACAACTCTCTAGTAAAACGAGATGAACCTACATTAAGGTCATTCAATTTAAGTTTACTCCCTCCTTGATTATAGATCAAAGTACGATGACTTTTGTTATTTCTGTCACGAACACTATCTTCTACATTGTACACATATTCCGATTTGATCATCTTATGGAGAAGAATGAGACATTTAGCAGCCACACACACGTCCGTTGTCAAACGAAGCCTCTGTAGGATCGCAGCGATGGTATCAGGACCGTAACACGTGTCAGCAGTGGATTGGAGGAAAGTGACGTATTTGTCGGAGGGTGGGTTCTGTGAAGTGTGAGACGTGGCTTTCAAGATAGCTTCGTTGATGGTTTTTGCATTCTCGGAGCCACACAAATGAACCACGTTGAGTTTCATTTGCGAGGCTTCGTCTTTCAATTTGCCTCCCAAGGTTGTCAATATGCCCATAGTTTGGTTATTTTACTCTTTTTTTTTTTTTGGGTCGTCGAATAGATATTATTGTTTAGTCTTTGAATCTTTAGCAATGTGACTTTGCTTTTATAATAATTCGAAGGTTTCATAATGTGTGTTTGTTGGTTAATTAATAGTTGGGTAAGATCATGAAATAAGTTCTTAATTATCTTAATAATCATCTCTTTAGCATGTATACTAGATTGTTTACCCATATGGCCATATCATATACATCCATTATGAAAATTAAATACACGTGGATTTTTATAATTACAATAAGTAACAGTTTTAATCATTTTATTTTGTTTTTTTTAAAAGATTAATTTTTACTCTTTTAAAAACTACATTTAATGTAATTATAAAAATATTCATAAATAAATGCTAAAACTTTATTTACCTATTTTAAGATTTTGATATGATCTAGAATTTTGAGAAATATTTCATTAAGAAAATCTGAAAACATTTAAATATATATAGATAATAATTTTATATAAATTGATTATCCCTCAATTTATTTCAAGTAAAAATTAAACTAAAAACCTCTTAGAAACTGACGTTTAGTCATTATATTTTTGTCCATGATATAGTACTTTACTTTGTGATAGAAACACGTATTTATTATAAAAATTAAAAATATAAGATAATCAAATATCGAAAAATTTGTTGGTTCAATGAACAAATCAAGAAATTGACTCATATCTCTATCTTTTTTTCGTGCATTTACAATCAATACAAATTTAAAATTACAAAGTGCAAAAAATCAACTTTTAGTATATTAACTAGTAATAAATTGCTCAATATTGGCTTTTTAAATGGTACACAAAATCAATAGATTTAATTTAAAGCCTGATTTTACACCACCACTACAAGAAAACATAGCACCTCAAACGTTAAGATATATACGTGCGTCAATGACATTACTTCTCAAGTTAATATTGGCTACCATAAGTGATTAGTTTCATGACACCAGTATTCAAAGTTACCAGCCATTAACACAAATGTAAATTACTAAATGGAAAAAATATAAATAAAAAATAATAATAATGACTGATGGATACACGACATCTTAACGGGCCCAACCCAGACTACAACTTGGGCTTTTATTTCTCAGAGGCTTTTTTTTTTTAATTGTTAGGTTTCCAAAATTTGGCAGAAAAATTTGAAAGACGCGCCTAAATGAAAAAACAAAAAAAGTGAGAAGGAAACTAAAAATAATTTGGGCGCTAGAAAGAAGTAATGTGATTGGTTGATTTAGACATGACGCGGATCACTAAACTTAAATAAATCACAACCGTTGATCAAATTAAAGATCTAACGAACCAAAACAATTAAACGCTTCACTATAAAAAAAAACCCAATCCAGTGACCTCTCAGATCGTTAAAGCAAACCTCAAAACACTTTCTCTTTCGTTTCTCATCAACCAAAAAAATGGCTCGTACAAAGCAGACGGCAAGGAAATCCACCGGAGGAAAAGCACCAAGGAAGCAACTGGCGACAAAAGCGGCGAGGAAATCAGCACCGGCGACCGGAGGAGTGAAGAAGCCACACAGATTCCGTCCCGGAACCGTCGCGCTAAGAGAAATCAGGAAGTACCAGAAGAGCACTGAGCTTCTGATCCGCAAGCTTCCGTTCCAGCGTCTGGTTCGTGAGATCGCACAGGATTTCAAAACGGATCTGCGTTTCCAGAGCAGCGCCGTCGCGGCTCTCCAGGAAGCGGCTGAGGCTTACCTCGTTGGTTTGTTCGAAGACACTAACCTCTGTGCGATTCACGCTAAGAGAGTCACTATCATGCCTAAGGATATCCAGCTGGCGAGGAGAATCAGAGGCGAGAGAGCTTAAGGGAGAGAAGATTGGAGTAGAGGATTTGGAATCGAATCGTTTCTTTTGTTATCTCTAATTGTATATCTTTCGTGTTTTCGTTTTCCCTAATTTCGTGTTCTAGAGTAAGGATTAGGTCTCCTTGCGTTTAAGTTGTTCGATGAAATGTCTCAATGAATCTTAAATCAATGTTTTTAATCTCTTCAGATTACTGCAATTAGATTTATATCAACTGTGCAAATCTCAACATTTTTAAAATTTAAACCATAAAATGAAAACTATTTTCATTCTGGTTTACAAGAATGAAAATAGTAGTATGAGAAATTGATAATCAAAGAAGATAGCAAATTAAAATATTTTGGAACGGCGGCAACAATAAGCGAAGGTCTCTCTGATTGGTGGATTAATGATCACGAGGATCGTTCAATATGCACCGTCGATTAGACACCAACGGATCAGATCAGAATCTCTCCCTCTAAAACTACTCCCTCTTCCCCTTTAAACGTAAAAAACTCAAGTCTTTTTCATTGCCATATAGTAATTTCGAGAAATCAAATCAAGAACTCAAAAAAGAAATTATCTGTTAATTCTTCCTAAATTTGGCTCGTACAAAGTAGACTGCGAGGATTTTTCTCAGTGAGATTTTATTCTTTCTGTTTATTACTTATGTACTATGCGTATTTGACGGGATATGCTTGTGCCCTCGTCTTTTTGAGTCATTCTAAGGCCATCATTAATGGGAGAACACCAAGGGTGTTCTTAGCCCAAAAAAATTATAAAAATAATGAATAGTGGCTTAGAACACTTTTTTTAGTTCTTGATGTAGAACTGATCTAAGCCCAGTTCTTATTTGACGTGGCTTCATGTGATTGGACGAGATTTTTTGGAAAAAAAGAAAATATTTCATTTATATAAGTAAGTAATTTAAATGTTAATTTATAAGTTTTTATAATTGTAATATGTTTAAGAATATTATATTAATTTATAAGTATATAATTGCTTTTATATAAGTATGCAATTTAAATGTTAATTTATAAGTTTTTATAATTGTAATATGTTTAAGAATATTATATTAATTTATAAGTATATAATTGCTTTTATATAAGTAAGCAATTTAAATGTTAATTTATAAGTTTTTATAATTTGTAAAATGTTTATGAATATTATTTCACTATATCTTTATTCTAAGAACACCATAATTAGTTCTCCCATTTTTTTTACCTATGATCTTAACAACTGATCTAGCATTATTTTCACTATATATTTAATCTAAGAACACCAAAAATAGTTCCCCTTTAATGATGCCCTAAGTTTTAATTAACGTTTGTGTTCTTCTTTTAAATTTGGAGTCAGTCACAATCACTGCATTTGTACACTGTCCATGAATCATGGTTTAATCTCCTGACATATTTAGAAAGAAAAAAAAAAAGAAGATATTATTTACTCCTACAAATAAAGTGTTTTTTTTTTTTTAATATCTTCATGCCAGGTGAAATTTAAACGATCCACGGAAAAGCATTAAGATATTTTCTTCATACAAATCTCTAACGAAAATATCTCGCAGTTCTCGTTGGAGATTATAGATATACTGAGCTGGATATAACAAAGGGTCTTTTTAACTTGAATAGTGCTCTGCTCCCTTAAATTATAATGCTAGTTTAACTTTGCCTTGTTTATTTAAGTTTAGTGCGCTCTTGGTATTAGTATCCCTAATGGCTTCGTTTTTAAATAAAGAACAAGCGATAGATTACCGAAAAAAAGTAGAGGAAAATCCAAAAATAGTTTTGAGAGAAATTGAGACAATGATATATATTGTGTTGTCATTTATTTTATTTTGTTAAATCCAACTAAGAAAAAGTTTATAATGCTTTTGAGTGGAAAGATCCAAGTTAGCAATTTTTTATTTAATTTATTTTAAAGTAGAAAACGACAATGTATTCTCCAACTTGCATCGTTTTGGCAGAAGCTTCCAACGTGGAGATAAATTATTGAAACAAAAGATGGGATGACAACAATTAATAATTCCAAAAGTTACAAAATAAAATAAACGTGTCAACTGTCAGGTAATCCTCCTGATAGAGAGAGATCCACCTCTATTTGAATATGACTTTGAGATTTTGAGTTTTATTTCCATTGTATACAAAATTTATTTGGTCTAACATTAGTTTCTGATTCATACCACGTTGTGTTGGCGCTTAAAAAAAAAATCCGTTAACAGTATTACTCTACTTTCGTTAAAAAAATCGATTCGGGAAAAACTTTCTTGGTGATCACATTGATGTATGCAATAGAAATTGATATGGTGGTGGTATATATATGTGTAAGATTGTCCAGATTCTTTTCTATAACCTCAACTTGAACTTTTCAACAGAATGATGCACTAGTTATATTTTTACTTTTGAATATAATTTAACATTATTTTAAAAAGAAAATGCATGCAATAGAAATTGTTGTGGTGGTGGTATGTGTAAGTAAGATTGTCCAGATTTAGTGGGAACCATAAGGAATATATTGGGCCAATGATGGGCCAAAAATGGGTAACAATTGCATCCCCATGATCAATCCTTGTCGATGCTCGAATTGACGGTTGATTTGACTTTGTCGTTTTATTTAGATGTTTTGTTTGTCCATTTAGGGTTGGCTTGATTACAAATTGAGTTAAACGAATCATCATGCAAACAAAACCAAAAAAGGGTAAGAAACTATGTCACTAATTTAATCAATATTGTACACAAGAAGTTTTAAAGTTGTTTACCATTAATCATAATTAGTTAATTACCATCGTACTACCCAAAGATATCAACAAAACTTTGGATCCGTATACTAGAAACTTTGTGGTTATCGCCTGCTGATATTATTAGCAGTGTTATTGTCAACTTTGCACGAACATATGTAATCATTAACTAAATTAAATAGATCAAACTATGTTGATTTTTTAGGATTTCTTAAGATATAAGGTTAAATGCCGAATTATGATTCAATGATTGGACTCACGCCCAACGTGGTTGTACGGAAATTTCCTAAGCCACCGTGTCATTCCTTTCTAGCCGTTTTTGATTCAGTTGAATCAATAATAAGCTCCACACTGCACAAGCATTTTAAGAATTGTAATACATTTTTTTTCCTCTAAGTGATACATGCATTAATTATAGTAAGATAAACTATAATATTCTAAAATAGTTAAGAAGAATTTATATTGTGTATATATATTATTTTATATTATTTTCTTTCATGACCATTTCTCTATAAATAGATCAATGCCACTTGAACCCTAACACACACATGCACATGAAATTATCATCCTTTTCCCACAACTCAAAAAAAGAAATCATGTCTTTCACCACAAACCCACATCGTCGCCGCCTCGCCTCAACCACCACAAGCGCAACGGTAGCTGTAGACTGCCATCAACAAGTTCGTTCATGGCGGCTCCTTCGCACCATCGTCCAACTTCTCCTCCCATCTTGTTACTGTACAATCGTAGATCCAAGTGATATTCAAGAAGACAAATCATCTCACCGCCATATCAAACCAAGAACCTCTTCCGCTTCCTCAACCACCACAAACTCCACTTTTACCGGGACAATATTTGGTTTCCGCCGTGGCAAAGTAAACTTCTGCATTCAAGCAACAAACTCCAAAACCCTAAACCCAATCATTGTCCTCTTAGAGCTCACCGTCCCTACCGAGGTCTTAGCTCGTGAAATGCGAGGAGGCGTGCTAAGAATCGCTCTCGAATCAAACAATAATGACGGATATGATTCACATGAAGATTTTTCTTCTTCTTCACTTCTTACAACACCTTTATGGAACATGTTTTGCAACGGTCGGAAAGTCGGATTCGCCATCAAACGGGAGCCTTCAAAAGCCTTGCTAGCCGCGTTGAAGGTCCTTACTCCGGTGGCTGAAGGAGCCGGAGTTGTTAACGGAGAAGAGATTAACCGAGATAAGAGTGATCATATGATGTACTTAAGAGCGAGTTTCAAACGAGTGTTTGGATCGTTTGATTCTGAATCTTTTCATCTCGTCGACCCACGTGGGATTATCGGACAAGAATTAAGTATCTTCTTTTTTAGATCGTCAAAAAAATGATCTTGAATCAGTGCACTTGCATACTATACGTTTGGATTATTTCGAGATTCATCGGTGGTTTGTTTTTTTTTGTTTGTTCCTTTTTTGCAAGTTTCTATTAGGCAAACTGAACCGATTAATCTGTGTCGTAGTGTTTTTTAGGCTGTGCTTAATTAGATGAAAATGTAATAAGCATAGCTTTTGATGATCTCAACTTTTGTATAGTAGTGGTGACCATGTGTTTCTTATAGTGCAAATTTTAATCTTCTATATCTTTACATTTTGCTTTCTATTATTGTCAATAATTTGGCGAATAAAGTTAATAATTTTGGTTGGCAACGAAACGAAAAATGAATTATTGTATAGTTAAATTTCTTAATTCGTTTGTTACTTTATAACATGCACTATATATATGGAGTACTTTACAAACGAAAATACATATATTAATATATAAGTATCAAAAGGATAATATCCAATTCAAGTGTAAAGAAAATGACTATATAGCTAGTTTTTAAAACGATAACATATATCATATTTTTTAATCTACGGATTCAACTGATAATATATTTTTTGTTTAATTGACTAAAAACACAATTTATAGTTAACGGTGATCAACTCATCTATTAATTAAACGGGATCGCCAACTTAACTCCAAAGTTTTTGTGAACAATCCATGATCCATCAATAGTTTTTTTCTTTTTTCCATCTCTTAAATAAAGAAAAGCTCGTACGTGGGGTTGAGGTCAACGAGGGCCGAGAGTTATCATGGTAGAATAATAAAGAGTCCACGCGGCGAATCCATCACTACAAGAACACTAACAACTTTAAATTAAAATAATAATAAATTTACGTAAATAGACAGAACCAGATAATTTATTAGTATTACAACATTATTCATTCGTGACTTTATTACTTTTGATTAGAGAAAATGGCAAGCTGGTTGGTCTTAGCTGTTGTTGATTCCCTCTGTCTTTCCAATGTTGTTCTTTTGTTTATAGCCATAAAAAAAATCAATAAATCACAAAACTCTTTTCATTATTTAACTTTTACAGATCTACATTTTTTAAAAAATCAAATTCTGATAGGAAATAATCTTTTTAAGCTAAATGCTGTTGTTGGTTAAGTTTGAAGTTGACTTGAGAAATAAGCTACACTAATCCTATTAGAGTTATGATTCTAAAGAAATAAGGATCAAAGATAAGTTAGGAGTTATCTAATTTATGAGGTTTTTCCTAGTAGGATTAGGTTAGGTGTTTTACTATATATATATATGTCGAGGCATGACGTAAATAAGTGTGGTCTTTGAGGAAGAGAGAGTTTAAGAGTTTGAGAGCTTTAAGTTTTTGAGAGAATTTTCCTAAAGATAATAAAAGAAGAGTTGTTTCTTTTAGTGAGATCTTAAACTTAAAAACAAGAATTGGTATCAGAGCTATGGGAGACAACAGAGCTATGGGAGATATTGTTGAACCAGCAAAGACAATGGAAGGAGGAGGATCTTCTTCCCTGAAGTGTCCTATGTTAAACTCCACAAACTATACAGTTTGGGCTATGAAGATGCGGATTCTTCTCAGGATACACAAGGTATGGCCAATAATTGAGACACCAGGGGACGACAACGACATGAATGATATGGCGATGGCACTATTGTTTCAATCCATCCTAGAAGCCCTTATTTTGCAAGTTGGAGAACTCGACACGGCAAAGAAAGTTTGGGATGCAATTCAATCAAGACATGTTGGAGCAGAAAGAGTTAAAGAAGCAAGGTTGCAGACGTTAATGGCCGAGTTTGATCGCCTCAAGATGAAGGATACAGAGAAGATTGATGACTTTGGTGGAAAGTTATCAGAGATCTCCTCTAAATCTGCAGCTCTTGGTGAAAACATTGATCAATCGAAACTTGTTAAAAAGTTTTTGAAGTGTCTCCCATGGACAAAGTTCATACACATGGTAGCTTCATTAGAACAAGTTTTAGACCTCAATAAGACGAGTTTCGAGGATATTGTTGGTCGATTAAAAGCATATGAAGAACGTATCTCAGAGGAAGAAGAAGAAGCTGATACGACTGCAGAACAGAGTCAAACTAAGCTGTTATATGCAAATAATGACACACAACCTAGCTATTCACCGGTCCGGTTCCAGTTCCAGTTTCTGTTCCACCAACTCGTGATTACTATAGTAGTTACAGAGGCAGAGGTCGCGGAGGACGCTATAACTACAGAGGAAGAGGTCGCGGGAGATCCTATGATAACAGAGACTTATCAGAGGTAACATGCTTTCGGTGTGATAAACAGGGACACTTTGCTTCAAGATGTCCAGATCGTTTACTCAAATTACAAGAAACACAAGAGAAGGATAATGAAACAGAAAATGCATATGAGCTTATGATGCATGAGATAGTGTTTCTTAATGAGAAGAAGGTTGTTCCTAGTAAATTTGAGATGCATAGAGGAGAAGAAGACATGTGGTACCTTGATAATGGAGCTAGTAACCACATGAGTGGTGATTTAAGGTATTTTTCGAAGGTTGACTACTCAATTACCGGACAAGTGAAATTTGGTGTTGATTCTCGGATAGACATCAAAGGGAAAGGCATTGTGAAGTTTACAGATGAGAATGGTGAGCTACGGACATTGACTAATGTCTATTTTATTCCAGGACTCAAAAGTAATATTATTAGTCTTGGTCAAGCTACAGAATCAGGTTGTGATGTAAGGATGAAGGGAGATTACTTGACTGTACATGATCATGAAGGAAAGTTACTTGTCAAAACTTTAAAATCCAAAAATCGACTCTATAAGGTTCGAATGGGGGTTAAAAGTAATGTGTGTATACAGTCTGCAGTTTCAGGTGACTCTTACACATGGCATGCAAGGCTGGGGCATGTCAATTTTGAATCAATTAAATCNCCGGTTCCAGTTCCAGTTTCTGTTCCACCAACTCGTGATTACTATAGTAGTTACAGAGGCAGAGGTCGCGGAGGACGCTATAACTACAGAGGAAGAGGTCGCGGGAGATCCTATGATAACAGAGACTTATCAGAGGTAACATGCTTTCGGTGTGATAAACAGGGACACTTTGCTTCAAGATGTCCAGATCGTTTACTCAAATTACAAGAAACACAAGAGAAGGATAATGAAACAGAAAATGCAGATGAGCTTATGATGCATGAGATAGTGTTTCTTAATGAGAAGAAGGTTGTTCCTAGTAAATTTGAGATGCATAGAGGAGAAGAAGACATGTGGTACCTTGATAATGGAGCTAGTAACCACATGAGTGGTGATTTAAGGTATTTTTCGAAGGTTGACTACTCAATTACCGGACAAGTGAAATTTGGTGATGATTCTCGGATAGACATCAAAGGGAAAGGCATTGTGAAGTTTACAGATGAGAATGGTGAGCTACGGACATTGACTAATGTCTATTTTATTCCAGGACTCAAAAGTAATATTATTAGTCTTGGTCAAGCTACAGAATCAGGTTGTGATGTAAGGATGAAGGGAGATTACTTGACTGTACATGATCATGAAGGAAAGTTACTTGTCAAAACTTTAAAATCCAAAAATCGACTCTATAAGGTTCGAATGGGGGTTAAAAGTAATGTGTGTTTACAGTCTGCAGTTTCAGGTGACTCTTACACATGGCATGCAAGGCTGGGGCATGTCAATTTTGAATCAATTAAATCCATGATTCAAAGAGAGCTAGTTAATGGAGTTCCGCATATACAGTTTGAGAAGAGGATTTGCAGCTCATGCCTTTTTGGGAAACAGACAAGACAAGTATTTCCCCAAGCAAGTATTTTTCGAGCAACCAAAGTGTTGGAACTTATCCATGGTGATTTGTGTGGTCCGATATCACCAAATACTGCAGCTGGGAATAGATATGTATTTGTTCTTATTGATGACCACTCTAGATACATGTGGACAATTCTCCTGAAAGAGAAAAGTGAAGCCTTTAACAAATTCAAGAAGTTTAAAGCTGTAGTGGAGCAAGAAACAGGAGAACATATTCAAATATTCAGTACAGACAGAGGAGGAGAGTTTGTATCAGAGGTCTTTAATTCTTTCTGCAGTGATTCAGGTATTAAGCGGCAACTTACTGCTCCATACACTCCTCAACAAAACGGTGTTGTTGAGAGACGCAATAGGACATTAATGGAGATGACTAGAAGTATTTTGAAACATATATCTGTTCCAAATTACTTATAGGGAGAAGCAGTACGACATGCCACATATCTCTTGAACAGGGTTGCTACAAGGTCACTTAATGTTAAAACTCCATCTGAAGTTTTTCGAGGAAAGAGACCTAATCTTAGTCATCTGCGAGTATTTGGTTGCATAGGATTTGCAAAGATGGAGCAACCTCACCTAAAAAAACTCGATGACAGATCACGAATGTTGGTACACTTGGGTACAGAACCAGGATCAAAAGCATATCGCTTGTTTGATCCTAAAACCCGAAAGGTTGTGGTTAGTCGTGATGTTATTTTTGATGAAACAAAGAGTTGGGACTGGGATAAGAAATATTCAGAACAGAGTGAGATCGGATGCTTCAGGATCAATGTAGGAATATATGGTAACCATGGTATTCAAGAAACAGAATACGAAACAGAGCAAGGAAGTAATACCACTGAAGACAACAGATTAGAATCTGATGATCACGATCAGTTTGATGATGAAGAAGAAAGTGAAGATCATGATAACGTTGTCGAGGATACCACAAATCAACCATTGGCACTTAGGAGAACTACAAGACAAAGGAAGAAACCGACACATCTTGAGGACTATACTCTACCGGATCATCTTGACAATTATGCCCTATTTGCCGAGGAAGAAGGAGAGCGTTTGCTGATGTGTATAAACAATGAACCTAGAGATTTTTATGAAGCAAAGGAATCAGAAAGATGGATGAAGGCATGTGAGGAAGAGATTCATTCTATTGTTAAGAATCATACTTGGAGTCTTGTTGATCTTCCACTTGGAACAAAGCCAATAGGATTGAAGTGGGTATTTAAACTTAAGAGGAACTCTGATGGTAGCATAAATAAATACAAAGCTAGGCTTGTAACTAAGGGATATGTGCAGAAATATGGGATCGATTATGAAGAGGTGTTTGCTCTGGTTGCTCGAATCGAAACAATTCGACTTCTAATCAGTCTTGCAGCGACGAATAGATGGGAGATACACCATCTTGATGTGAAAACAGCGTTTCTTCATGGAGAGCTGAAAGAAACTGTTTTTGTTACTCAACCGGAGGGTTTTGAGGTAAAAGGATCCAAGGACAAGGTCTATAAGTTGCATAAAGCTTTGTACGGATTAAAACAAGCACCAAGGGCTTGGAATGATAAGTTAGATCAAATACTCAAGGGTCTGCAGTTCAAGAGATGCTCCAAGGAACCGTTAGTTTATCGAAGAAAGATACATCAAGGTTTTATTGTTGTTGCAGTGTATGTCGATGACCTGTTCGTGTCAGGAACGGACATAAAAGCTATTGAGAACTTTAAAAAGGAGATGGCGTTCAAGTTTGAAATGAGTGATCTCGGGAAACTGACCTACTACCTTGGAATAGAGGTATGTCAACATAAGGATGGAATTACACTAAACCAAGGTCGTTATGCATTGAAAATATTAGAGGAAGCAGGTTTGAAAGACTGTAATATGGTTCACACGCCAATGGATGAGGGCTTGAAGTTGTCAAGGTCTCCGAAAAAGAAGGATATAGATGCAACTAAATTTAGGAGGAGTATTGGATGTTTGAGATATTTACTACACACAAGACCAGATCTATCATATTGTGTGGGTGTTTTAAGTCGGTATATGCAGGATCCTAAGGATTCACATGGAGCGGCGTTGAAGTAATGCTTGAGGTACCTTCGAGGAACAACACATTTCAGACTCACATTTGCAAGATCAGTCTCTCCAACAATTGGGTTAGTTGGTTATAGTGACAGCAGTCACAACGTAGATCCTGATGATGGCAAAAGCACGACTGGTCATGTATTCTACTTGGGAGGGAGNATGGCAAAAGCACGACTGGTCATGTATTCTACTTGGGAGGAAGTCTTATCACCTGGTGCTCGCAGAAACAAGACACGGTGGCGTTATCTTCGTGTGAAGCCGAGTTCATGGCTGGTAATGAGGCTACGAGGCAGGCGATTTGGCTCCAAGACTTGCTTAGAGAGATCACCGAGGTATTTTGTGGGAAGGTGGTTATTCGAATAGATAACCAATCTGCCATTGATTTAACCAAAAACCTAGTTTTCCATGGGCGAAGTAAGCACATTCACACTAGATATCACTTTATTAGAGAATGTGTGGAGAGAGGACTTGTGGAGGTTGAGCATGTACCAGGTGAAGAGCAAAAGGCAGATATTTTGACAAAAGCTCTTGGAAGGATCAAGTTTAAGGAGATGAGGGAGCTGATTGGAGTGAAGGACTTGGCTGGAGATAACTTCAAGCTTAGGAGGGAGAATGTTGGTTAAGTTTGAAGTTGACTTGAGAAATAAGCTACACTAATCCTATTAGAGTTATGATTCTAAAGAAATAAGGATCAAAGATAAGTTAGGAGTTATCTAATCTATGGGGTTTTTCCTAGTAGGATTAGGTTAGGTGTTTTACTATATATATGTGTCGAGGCATGACGCAAATAAGTGTGGTCTTTAAAGAAAAGAGAGTTTAAGAGTTTGAGAACTTTAGGTTTTTGAGAGAATTTTCCTAAAGATAATAAAAAAAGAATTGTTTTTTAGTGAGATCTTAAACGTAAAAACAAGAAATGCATAAAAATTGAGAATTATTGGATCAGGTTACTAGCGTAAGAATCGTAATACCAAATAACGTAAACAGGAAGAACAAAGCATAAAAGATGAAATATCTGACAGCACACCATGTTCTTTTTTTTTTTTTGTTCTGGAGCAGTAACCACAATCTCAAACACAGAGGTATAATATACAAGATTTATAAGAAAACCCACAATCTCATAAATTTTGTTGGTTTATCTTTTATAAGGAGTGTGGATAACTTAATAAAGAGAAAAAAGAACGTTTATTATTATATAGTCTATCCAATATAATTAAATGGGCTTTGAAATTAAAGTACATGGAGGCTTTTTGTTAATGGGGCCCATTAGAAGAAGTTTTGACCAATTGACTTTCTGGCATATCTAAAAACAGAACATAATTGTAATCAAAATCATATCAAATTTCCAGTTATGTTCACGCAGGTTTAATGATTTGCCTATGGAAATCATAACCGGAAACTTGCGTCTTGTTTTGTTTGTTGGGTTGTTGTTGTTGGATCGGGTCGATTGGTATATATCCTAAAAAGAATGGCCTATGGAAAGAATCTGTTGTTAACTCATTACAACTGAAACAGTCTTGTCACTTTTCTTAAAGATTAATAGGATGTGCATAAAATCCAAATTCAAAACAAAATCTACATAGATCGATAAATCTGCTTGTTTCAGTGATAATCATACTCAACAATTAAAAAAATGGTAGCAGGAGAAGTACGCAGAAAAGGCTCCACTCTCTCTGATCCTCGTGCTACTTCACCATTGACTAACTCTTGATGGGAGCTAATAGCTTCTTCAACTTCTACACTTCAGGACAGTTTCTTGTTATCAGAAAGACAATAACTGTTAGGAATGGTGTGGAGAGATGGCAGAGAAGATGTATGAGGCAGAGTACTCGTATCATAGCTTGAAAACGTATCTTGAGAGAAGTTAGTGTTGCCGACCATCTCACCATAAGGGCTGGTCTGGAAATTAGAAGAGAACTCATGTGGAACTGTGTTTGAGAGATGAGGATGTTGTAGAACGTTGTTTTTGATGATATCACTCATCATACACGTGTTATGATGAGAACCATTAAGCTCCTGCTTCTGCATCAAGAGATTCTTCAACCCGAAGTTATTTACTGAAGATGCTTGCACTGGAAGTAACTGTGAGTAGTCTTGTGTTGTTGAGACGTAGGGATGTTGAAAGTTTGTGTTGGTAATCATGTTATCCATACACATGTTATGACTATAACCATAAGGTTCCTGCTTCATCAAGCGATTTTGGTAATTGGTGAGTTGATTTGAATGTGAAGCAGAAAGTGGGAGCTGGGAGAGGGTAGCATCTTCATGGGTTGGTTCGGATGGACCAAGTTTGTGTTCCTCTGTTTCTGCGCCTCAACAAAACGAAGCCTTTCTTGCAGTTTAGAGAGAGTCTGTTCTAAGGACTGAATCAATTGAGAAAGTTGTTGGGGACAGTAATGATCAAAGTTCGGATACTTCACATTATTCCTCTGCTTCTTCTTCTTCTTCAAATCCGTGTTCCCCTTATCCTTGTCCTTCTTCTCGAGGAACTCATGAAGATTGACGCTCTTCTTGCGTTTTCTGGCCTCTTTAAACCTCAAAGCCATGTCTTTCACTTCGTCTCTCTCTCATTAGGCCATGTCTTCAATCTGCCGTCTGGTCCATAGTAGATGACGCAAACCTCAATCGCACAAAGAACTGAAAGCTCGTAAGCTTTCTTGAAGATGGTCTTAAGTCTGTTTGTTAAAGTTGTTGAATTATAAGACGAAGAAGACGAAGCTTGCTTCATCGTGATTTTTCCTTGATTTAGCAGCAAGAAATTAGGGTTTTTCCCTCGAGAGAGAGAACACGAAGAAGAAGAATTATATGAAACTGAAGGTGAAAACATTGTGAACTATACTATATAGATGTCTTGGTGCCTACGGGAACACGCGTCGCGTGAAGAGGAGCGTATGTGTGCGCCTAAAGATTCTATTCGCTTTCCAATTTTTTGCATAAATTTCCTTTATTAATGTCTCGATGGTGAAGACGAAAAAGGAATTTTTAATTAGCCTCTCGATGGCACTCTGTTCACAGCTGTAAAATAAAAAGATTTGATTGAGAAAATATAGATTCGATTGTGTTATTAATTGTGCAACAAAAACTTTGAAAAAGGAAAAGTAAGTCTCTAATAATAAGCCACTTTGTTCACAGGAAAATTACCATAGAAAACGCATCACACTATTCGTATTGTCGATACCTTTGCTATTACATTTCTTGTCGCATTTAATACTCAAGAAAAATACACAATAACTGGGAATGTGGAAGTAGACAAATGTAGTAACCAGCTTGCCTTATTATAGACACAACAACATATAAAAGAGTACAATTAATGTCAGACTGATAACGACGATCCAATAGTAGGAAACCAAAAATCACGAATTTTCAACTCACAACTAGCAAAATTTCGTTTCTTTGTTAGATGAAAAGTACCCATCATATAAAACGACATTGTGATTGGCAATCAGATATAAATATAAATGATTTGTCTCATCATATTTAGATAGTAAAATATTAAGGTTTATCAAACGATCAAGAAAGATAACATTCTTTTTTGTTTTTTTTTTCTTCTCTTCCTCCCTTCTCCTCACAATGGAAGTTAGTGAGGCACTTACATTAGCTACTTTTAAATCTTTGAAGTTTGAAACAAGTGAGGAATATTCCACAAAAGATAGTAATGGTTTTTCATACCGGAAACATATTATTAATGAAAAAGGGTTTTGTATAGCTAGCTAACAATTTTAAAATTTTATATGTCGGCTTCGTGATGTTTTTTATAAATGACTTGCAGATTTGAAATGGCTTTATATAAGTATTTGATAGTATGTGATATATGTTTGTTTACCCTCATATATTAGTCAAACGTACGTGGCAGATTTGAGAAGTAAAATATGCGATTCGTGACGATATATAAAGCGTGAAATTTGGTGAAAAATAAAATAAAGTAGTTATATCTTAGTATTAATTAAATTGCATTGATATGCGTTTTTCTAAAATTGTGTACATGTCAACTGTGAACCACAAAATCAGCAATGAATTGAGGTTGCTAATTACTAATTAAATTACAAGATGGTAGAGTCGTTTTGTCGAAACTAAGTCTGATCTCCAGATTCCCAATTAGGAGACGCCAGCTGTACTAATATTAGTAATTGTACACACAAATCTCACATTATTCAATTCTTGTACGTTGGTTTCTAGCTAGGGCTTCATTTCTTACATAAACGTCGCGAAAACTTGATTATTATATTCATCCAAGATTAATAAATAAATAAAACCAACAAGACCCATTTATAAATATATACGCATAAAAATGACTTTGTGTATACATAGCCATTAACCTCTCAATTTTCTTGGTTGGTGGGTTCGTATAGTTTTGGCTTCTCTCACTTATGGAAACATCCTTAAGCTACGATATTTTGGATTTCTTACAAAACATCGTCGTTTCCAAGTCACAGCAAAATTCCCTTTCTTCCTCTTCTTATTCAGCGACTTTCTCTTGCTCCGTCACAGAGCAACAATCTCACTCAACTCAAAATTTACCTTCTCTGCGACCAGGAGGTGGTTCCAGTGATGACTACGTACAATCGCCGAAGAGGTCAAGGAGAACGAGAAGTGATAAAAAGATAGAAGATATACAGAACCAAAGGATGAATCACATTGCCGTCGAACGTAACCGGAGAAGACAGATGAATCATTTTCTCTCTGTCCTCAAATCTATGATGCCTCTCTCTCATTCTCAACCTGTGAGTTTCGTTCTATCTTCTTTTTAGCTTATAATAATATGTTTGGTAATAAATAGCACACTACTTCGTTTTTTCCACGTTTTCATTTTACTAATTTATCATGTAATTTTGTTTTGATCATAATCTATGTTTTAAATATGATTCCGGTGCATACAAATTCATAAATTCAACTATATAAGTAGAGTAGTCAACTTTATTCAGCTAGCTAAGCGTTCAATTATTGTGATTTCCGTTATTCATCTCGAATACAACTATATATACAAAGCTAATTAATAGTTTGGGATTTCCGTTTATACCTAATATTAACAGAATGACCAAGCATCAATCGTAGAAGGGACCATCAACTATCTAAAGAAGCTAGAACAACTTCTTCATTCACTCGAAGCACAATTAAAAGCTCGTAAACCTAATCAATCACCAAACAAATTCTCCAACTTCTTCATGTTCCCTCAATACTCCACCGCTACTACTGCCTCCTCCTTCTCCTCTACCTACCACCACAGCAAGGCAGTTGCTGACGTGGAGGTTACAATGGTAGAAAGACATGCCAACATCAAAGTGTTAACAAAGACACAGCCAAGATTGCTCTTCAAGCTGATCAATGATTTTAACTCATTAGGTTTAAGTACTCTACATCTCAACTTAACAACTGCTAATGAAATGTCTCTCTTCACTATTGGCGTCAAGGTAATTTATATTACTTCTCTTCTATTTTTTTGGAAATATTTGATAATAATGATAACAGGATGTGTCGGTTAAATAATTGGTTTTCTGGATTAGGTAGAGGCAAATTCGCAGTTGACGCCTTCAATTAATGAGGTCGCAAATGCGGTGCATGAAGTCGTTAGAAGAATTCACAAGGAAAGTTGAAATTTCATCACAATTATTATAAATAATCTCTTATAAAATAATCAAGTACCCATAAGTCAACAAGTGTATATAGGCTTCAAATTTCATCTTTTTAAATTTAATACAGTCTAAATAAAGTTATACTAGTAGACTCTTTTTAACTTAAGCGTACATATCAAAAAAAAAGGTACAGATTGGTAAAACCGGTTTGATATTATAGGGGTTCACTCGTGGGCCTTATATTGTAACGAATTGGGCCTTTTAGCTTAACCGGACACGGATGAGTTTCAGTTTGGGAAAACCAGAGCATGGCTCCTCGAGATGTTTGAACGATCGTCTAGATTACGAACAAGCCTCTTTCTACGAGTAAAACACTTGTATCGGTTGGCCGAAACATCTGAAAGGAAAGCACAAATAGAACCCAAAAGCCCAATAATTTACAGATCTTCTCCAATGTCAAATCTAACGTTTTAATATTATTTCGATGGATAATATAAATGATGCGATTTTGAAATTTTTGTGATTGATCAATTTCATGTCGTGATCAATGTTTCTAGAAGAAAAGAAACATCAAGAATCTAGTGGAATTAGTTGCTTTCATAGGATATAACCAGCTCATCGACCAAACTCCCTATATAAAAGATTATATTTTAAAAAATGAAACACCAAACCTCTTTTACTTTACGCTTTTCAATTTTAAGATTTTAGATGGATACATACGAAATCATCATGTCAGTATGTCACTATATAAATGGCTAAACTTATACTAATATATGAATATTAACATAAAGTCTCAACTCCAAGAACCTTTTTCTTTATTTTCCACCTTGCTTTTATACTTTTTTTTTTGTTAAAACCTTGCTTGCTTTTATACTTTTTTTCGTTTGTTAATTATATGTCAAAACAACAAATCTACGTTCATTTCTTAAACTAATTTTCTTTTGTAATAAAATTGTATTGTTAGATTCTGAAACACTTGCTAAAATAAAACCTACTTTGCTATATACATATACATAACTGTATTAAAATTTGTTATCAACGATGAATTAAATGTTTGTTGTATTACAAATTACTGAATTTAGATCTAGCTTATACGGAAAAATTTAATCATAAAACACCGAAGTTATTATGATATTCATTACAAAAATTATTGTTAAAAGATTTTTTTTTTTTTTTTGTAACAGTATGTTCTAAATATAAATTTACTAAAATACTACGGCCGGACTAAAATAATACATTTTGTAGTAAATGGGCAAAGATCGTTACAGAGACAGACAGCTATCTCATCAAAGCTCTGTCGCCTTTCCCATTACTTAATTTTAAAAATATATTGCAGTTTGTGAATATCCTTTGTACACCACATACTCTTCTCCCATATATTATTTTATAAACACTACAATGCATACATGTCTGTGTACAACTATTAACTAGCAATGTTTACATGCCAGGAAATGACGAGAAAACAAACATATACCATAACATAATCCACTTTATATCCCGTTGGGGTTAAATTTGATTTGATGTGACTTTTATCATCAATATGATCATTAACCAATTAAAGAATCCTAGAAAAAAGACTATGTTTACTGATGTTCTTCGTATACTATTATCTCCGAAATGATTATACAGTGGTAGATTTGTCTACCATGAGAAGAAATCTGTATCGATCTTGAGAACGGAATGAAACGCAGCTAAGCTACAAAACATCTACGTTTTTCTTGTACCAACTTACAAACATCATACAACCTTCAACATAAGAAAAAAGAAAATAACCTACATCATAAATACCAACGTCTCAATAAAATATAATATTACACTACTTGGCTTGTATGATCTGAATGCCCAAAAGAATCAGTGATTTACAATAAACTCATATTGCTTCAAAATTTTGGTAGCCTCCAATTCTTTAGAATTCCCCATCAAACGTATCTAAATGTTTTTTTCCTAAGTAAAAGATTTCGACCCGAAAGAGACGGGCGTCAAATTCATAATAATCTATGTTTCTTTTTTAGAAGAAGTAAAAACAAAAAACATTGGATCAATACATGTGAATCATTTTTTAAATACATATCGATCAATAAAATGTATTAAAGTCATTATTAAAACGATAACAACTTATTATATCATAAAAGTTTCAAATGATATCACAACCACTAGATTATTATGATATGTTTCCTTTCTTTTGCCATTTACAATTTTCACAAGCACTTTATATCGAGTGTGATTGGTGACAAAAACGAAGCGGTACAAGTGACACAACTTGAATTTTTACCAATCACTAAAATTTAACTAAAAACTTTACTCTTAGTTTTTTTGTACACATTTCATGTACATGTTTTTTTTACAGATTTGCATCATTACGCAAAAGCTTACAATTTCAGTTTACAGTTTTTCTGTACAGCTTTGTATATCTTACTAATCAGACCCATCATATTTAAGATCCGTATACTATAGTGAGACGACAACATCGCTATGATACATATATAGCTATATAGACTAATATATCACAAAATATACGTTAATTTATAAAATCGTCAATATCATATGAAAAATGTGCTTCAAAGTTTCTATTGTGTATATTTCAATTATACCGACAGTCGGGGTTGTAACTCGAGTCAATATGTCATCTAAATAAATGACGACAGAAATAGAAAAAGATTACGGATATGAATGCCACTATAAATGTAAGTAATTTGCGTTTGGGGAAGAAAAAAAAATGCTGACCCACATCTTAAAATCTTTTATGTTAAAGCAAAATCAATTTGCATGGCCAACTACTGGACCGACTCTATTCAACTTTTTTATATATAGTATTTCTTTGCGTGTATCTTCGATATATATAACACCCATGACCCATGTCTATATTATTGTATTAAAATTGAATGGTTGGTCCAGTGTATTAATACTACGATTGATTATGACATTTTAGTTGGAAAATATCAACTCTATTGTAGAGAGTCCATTTCGACCATATATACCTTGATCTATAGACTGTTTTTTCACAGTGAATCTGATAAATAACATATTATATATTATCATTTTTTTGGGACATGTTATTTTATATAATAGTATATCTTTATATAGATGTGTAATAAATCATGAGCACGAACTTCTAATTAATAATTTATAATCAGTGTAAGAAATGACATTCTTTTTGTTAAAGAAAAAAATAACATGTAAAATACGTGTTATATATTTTACATATATTATACATATAATTGTTGACAAAAAAAAATATATATGTATAGTGAATTTATGAAGTTTTGCATGAGCAAATTCCTAATTTTACATATATTTATAAATATATTTTACATATAATTGTTGACAAAAATATATATATATATATATATATATATATATATATATTATACGTATAGTGAATTTATGAAGTTTTGCATGAGCAAATTCCTAATTTCTAACTCAACCCTTTTGTCCTTTATTTTGTTGTGTGTCAACAACTCATCAACGCTTTATCATTGGGTTGTAATTACTCATTCTTTAGTTAAATCACCAACAAACAAGAACTACAAGTGAGAGAACGAAGTACAGAAAGCAATATTTTGGGAGTACACATTTGTTCTATTAGTCATACAGTAAAACCTCTATAAATTAATAATATTGGGACTAAGACATTTTATTAATTTATAGTGATATTAATTTATCTATAAATTAATAATTATTATTTTATAGTGTAAATTAATAATTATTAATTTATAGATATATTTTTAATTGTTTATTTTTTTAAAAATTATGAATTGCAACAACTATAGCAAAATAAGATTAAACTTTCGGATGTTATAAATTTTATGGTTTAGGAATTGAACTTATAATATTTAGAAAGCACTATTTACAATAAATTACAAATATTATAGACAAATTGACTTATACACATGAGACACATAAATTCAAATCTATGAATAATAATATCAATTCTCCTATTTTAATAATCTGTCAAATTATCAAATTGTAAATGATGCATATCTAAAAATTAAAACTTTAAATTTTAATTATTTGTATGACATGTTATAAAATATTTTAGAGATATTATTATAGGTTGAAAATACAACATTACAATTGTTCTATAGAATTGAGCTTTAGGAGAAACATACACTATTATATTAATATATATATATATATAAATTTACATAATTATTAATTTATGATATTATTGGGACCATATTTTATAAGGAGATTTCGAAAAAAATATTATCTTATTATCTTATCGAATATTGTTAATTTTTACACTGGTCCGACTTGGGACCAACAAAATTTATTAATTTATAATGTTTATTAATTTATAGAGTATTAATTTATAGAGGTTTTACTGTATATAGTAGTCATATACATTAACAAACAATGTAATCAACAACAAATAGTTACTACATCAAATTGAAGTAAAAAAGTGAAAAAAAAAACTTAAAAAAACTAGCTAATTAATTATAGAAACAAAGGAAACATACTGTATTTAGAAACTGGTAGTGATTACGATCTAATTTAATGAATCTTTACCGGCTCCAAAGTAGCCGAGCTGAAACCTATTGGCAATATGGCATCAATTTAGATCCTGGATCAGAGTCTCTCATAAGTTGTTTTTGCATTTAATTATATAATTTTTCGTAAATTAAAAAATCGCCCGAAATTCTTGAAATAACTCATTGATACTCCAACACTTCCTCTAGGGTTAACCTGTCGTCTTATTTAAAACCCGGAGATGGAGTGAGAAGCCATCTCTCTCTCTCTCTCTCTCTCTCTCTTACAAATTTGGATTTCTTCAGGAAAACCAAAAAAAAAAAGAAAAAAAAAACTTTGAAATCTCTCGTGATGAATTAAAAGTCTATTCTTTTTCTTGGTGGGTATTAGTAGTGAATTCTCTGTTTCCATCTTGGATGGATATATAGTGTAAACACAGAGCAAAGATTCTTCTTCTTTGTAGAAGAAGCAAATGAGAGAAGAGAGAGGATCGTTTCTTCACGTATTGGTCGTATAGAAAGATCTTAATCAATAGCGATCGATCTAGGCCATTAAGTTCAAAGTTTTTGTTTCCTTTTTTCTTTGACGATCTCAATAGTTCCCAACGAAACAAGATGAAGAGATCACGTGGAAGCTCCGATTCTTTGGCCGGTTTCTTACCAATTCGCCATTCTGCAACAGGTAAACAAACAAAACAAGATTCTTATAATACAATTCTGAAACTGTAATTGTTGTCTTTTGATGTTCATTAGCTGAATACTAACTTGAAACGTACAATTAACTATAAAACTGAATTTTTATTATAATTGTGTGTTATTTAATATAATAACTTAAGTAAAGATGTGTTTTAATTTATTTTTCTGACAATTCATACTATCGAGACGTTATCCTGACAAAGGTTTTGTGATTACTCATGACATCATAAATATTCTATTATTTGATTGAAAATATCCGTTCATGGGATTGGTTTAATAAGTATATAAAAACTACTGTTCTGTATTGTTTTTAATGTAGTACCGTGGTTTAATGATTTTATCAGACAAACAAATAAGTCCAAGACCAACAAACACCGGCTTTCTCTATTCCGGCGCCGGAGACTACTCTCAGATGTTCGACGCTTTAGACGACGACGGAAGTCTAGACGACATGGGAGGCGTTGGACACGCGTCTTCCACGGCCGCGGAGAAAAAGCGGCGGTTGAGTGTAGAGCAAGTGAAAGCGTTAGAGAAGAATTTTGAGATTGATAACAAGCTAGAGCCGGAGAGGAAAGTGAAGCTGGCTCAAGAACTTGGGTTGCAGCCGCGACAAGTCGCGATCTGGTTTCAGAACCGCCGTGCTCGGTGGAAGACAAAGCAGCTTGAACGTGATTACGGCGTTCTTAAGTCAAACTTTGATGCACTCAAACGCAGCCGCGACTCGCTTCAACGCGATAACGATTCTCTCCTTGGACAGGTATAAGCATATTTTATTTAGTTATGAGTTTTATGATAAGCTAAACTTAGAGATGATCCAACTCTGCAGATTAAAGAGCTCAGAGCAAAACTTAAGGTGGATGGGGTCAATGGTGTAGAAGAAGAGAACGGAGTTATCAAAGCGGCGGATGCAAATCAGACGGTGGTGATGGCTAATAATGAAGTCTTAGAGCTAAACCACCGTCCTCCGCCACCCCATATTCCTACGGAAGCTCCAGCTCCGACGTCGGAGCTCGCGTACGAAATGTTTAGCATTTTTCCACGGACCGAAAGCTTCAGAGAAGATCCTGCCGATAGCAGTGACTCGAGCGCGGTGTTGAACGAAGAGTATAGTCCCACGACCGTTGAAGCGGCGGGTGCAGTGGCGGCAACGACGATGGGTTGTTTCAGCCAGTTCGTGAAGATGGAAGAGCATGAAGATCTGTTCAGTGGAGAGGAAGCTTGCAAGTTGTTTGCGGACAATGAACAATGGTATTGCTCCGATCAGTGGAATTCGTAAAATACGTGGGGGTAGAATTGAAAACATAAGAAAATTGAGGGGTTATGTAAAAATATTTCTGAAGGTCGGAAAATGAATTACCCAAAATGTTGGGGTCTTCTTAGACCATCATTAGTGGAGTAACCCACTATAGTTACTCTCACATTANAGAGAACGGAGTTATCAAAGCGGCGGATGCAAATCAGACGGTGGTGATGGCTAATAATGAAGTCTTAGAGCTAAACCACCGTCCTCCGCCACCCCATATTCCTACGGAAGCTCCAGCTCCGACGTCGGAGCTCGCGTACGAAATGTTTAGCATTTTTCCACGGACCGAAAGCTTCAGAGAAGATCCTGCCGATAGCAGTGACTCGAGCGCGGTGTTGAACGAAGAGTATAGTCCCACGACCGTTGAAGCGGCGGGTGCAGTGGCGGCAACGACGATGGATTGTTTCAGCCAGTTCGTGAAGATGGAAGAGCATGAAGATCTGTTCAGTGGAGAGGAAGCTTGCAAGTTGTTTGCGGACAATGAACAATGGTATTGCTCCGATCAGTGGAATTCGTAAAATACGTGGGGGTAGAATTGAAAACATAAGAAAATTGAGGGGTTATGTAAAAATATTTCTGAAGGTCGGAAAATGAATTACCCAAAATGTTGGGGTCTTCTTAGACCATCATTAGTGGAGTAACCCACTATAGTTACTCTCACATTAATTAATTATATAAATAATCATAAATTAAGTTAAGTAACTCTAAGAGAACTTAAGCAAAATCACCCTATTACTAGAGAACTCCAAAGAGGTTACTCAAGCATTTAAATAATAATTTTTTAATTTTTGTTTATTAATTATCAAATTTTAATTATCTAAAATGATAAAACAATTTTTTTTTTTATATTACATAAAATAGAAAACAATTTTTTACAAACTTTAGAATATTAAACATATTTTACAAAATTCGGAATAGTAAACATATTTTATAAAATTGAAAATATTAAACATATTAAACAGAATTTGGAATAAGATTTATTGTGCGGTTGCACCAAATTTTTGTCTGATATGCTCAATCAAGTTTTTTTTCAAAAGATCATGCATTTATGTATCATGAACATCATTTCGAATGCCCATATCTGTAGAATATTAAATTTAAGAGATCGGTTTACAAATTTGATATTGTCATTTGACCAAATATTAACAAGCATCCATGATCTGATCATCTGAGACTGCAAAAATCAGTAGATAGAAGGAAATGGTAAGCAGACTTGAATCAAGAAACCTTATATGAAACTGTTCAGCGTGGTCTGATTTTCTTGACATTGTCGTAATTTTGGTTGTTTATGCTGCGGAGTCGATTAACATAAGCAATATATCTTAAGTAGTAAATGCTTAGCTAAAATAAAAGCAAGTAATGTCCCCCTCCAAGCAAAGGAAAAGTGTGGTTGTTGAGGCTTTGGAAGAAGACATAACCGCTCACATGAATGAAACATACATGTATCAGCGGTTTACATTAATCAGCTTTGGAGATCTCTGTATCTTGTCCTGTTTTCTCAATTGTGTAATACCATGTGATCTGTAATTTACTTGTCTATTTGAATAGCAATTGTGGTTATAACGTAGTAGCAAATAACACATTTGTTTTCTCTTCAATTAGACAAACAAGCTATTCAGTTTCTTTTATGTAAGTACAAATATCTCTTTAAGCACACAGAATAAGACACCAAGATGATGGTGGTGAAAAGAAATTTGAGCCATTAGCTTCAAAACTCCAAAGAGAAGCCTGATCGGTAATAGAAGCCTGCAATTTGCCAGTGGTCAGAACTGAGATTTGTCAAGGCTGTCAAAGTAGGGATGATCCATAGCTACTTTTGCTGAGATTCTATCAGCTGGATTGTACCTCAGCATTTGCTGCATTAGATCAAACAAATTATCATCAACTTAGAAACCCCAACAGAAAGAATCAGACTTTTAATCTACTAAAGAGATCAGAGAATCTTAGGCCACAGAAAAATCCGGCGATGGTCATATTTAAGAAGAGTATTACCGTGAGAAGATCAATTCCTCAGGAGATAGAGATGGAACATCACGTGATAAGTCTTGCGATTCCCACTTCGGATACACATGCCAGTCACGCAATGGCATTACACCGGGCCATTGCTGCTCAGTTGGTGTTCCTAGCAATCTCCATAACCCAAAACAAAACCATGTTTTAAGATATACATTAGATTGAGTCCTATGATCTAAATAAGTTCACAAGAACTGAACCTAATGAACTAAGGTGCTAGACTGATTCCTAGGCATCAAAACTATGAAGCAAATAACCTGAAAATATGAAGCAGCTGCTGAAACTCAGAATCACCAGGGAAAAGAGCTTGCCTCCTAATCATCTCGGCTGCCAAAAAATTAGTAGGAAACATCAATAACGCAAACAAGTAGAGAACAAAGACGAATTCAAAAGGGTATAAATTAAAACACGATAGAGCACTAACCAAATATGCAACCAACAGACCACATATCAACAGCAGTAGAGTAATGAGTAGAACCAAGCAAAACCTCATGAGCTCTATACCATAACGATGTAGAGTGATTGAGAAAGCATATGGAGAAGAGAGATTTCGCGTAGTGCCGTTGGTGGTATACCTTCTTCGTCCATCTCGAGTCTTGTCTTCTTCAGGGCTACGAGTTTACCGGTGGTTTTCTCCATTGCTTTGTAGACTTTACCGTATGTTCCTTCACCGACCTTCTTGAGCTTCTCGTACTTGTCCATTGATTGAGATTGTACTAAGATTGAGGATTTTGAGTTTTGGGGGTCTTCTTTATAAACCCTAAGACCTTGTTTATTGGTGGGTTCATACCCGGAGGCTGGGTTACGCCAATTCAGTCTTCAATTCAGTCTCCAACCATCGAGATTTAGCCGGAAAAATCAACGATTCGATGGTAATCAATTGATTTTTCTGATGGTTGTTGATTCGCCTGTTTATCTCCCACGGACGAGAGAGACGAGAGAGGAGAGAGATGTCGGGAAAGAATGAAAAAAAAATGAGGAAAAAAAAAATTACCTTTTATATTTCTGAATCCACCAATCACAAATGGCCACGTCGCGTTACTTAAGCTGTTGCTCCAAACCCTTCCCACAGAACCGATACTCTTCATATTGGACTAAAATATAGGTTTTATATTACAAATTTGGGCCCCAATACAGAGAGTAACCCAGAGAGTTACACCAGTAATCATGCTCTTAGTTGTGAAAGTGGGGACATGACGCGAGAAGGTAAAAAACCGAGAGATCACGTGCGGTTCCATGCACGTGCGGCCGTAATCTTTTCGATGTTGAAGAGACATGACAAAAAAAAAAAAAATCTCAAATTATCGGGAATGAATAAAAATAAAATGTGACGAAATAATATTGTTCGTCATTTATATTATTATTTTTGAATAATTACTTAGGGGGTGAATTTATGAATGTGATGATAAATCATAAAATCTTTAAATTCCGATTATGTGGACACTACTATAATTACGACTTATTCTTTTTTTTTTGTTTCCCCTCGTTGTCTGTTCACGATCACGACTACGCACTACTCAAAAGATTCTAAACTCTGTAGTTTACCTGACAATTTTCTTACCTTGATGTTATGTGAAAGTCTTATTATAGAAACAGAAATGTGTCTTCACTTTTGAAAAATGTTACATAATTTTTTTTTCTGTCATTGATTTCTTTCAAAAGTCGACATGATACGATTGCTAATAAGAACTGATTTTTCGAGATTAAGACTGCTCTAAATTTGACTATTTGAGATGTCAATTTGATAAGATAAATCAACCAATTATGTCCTGTTAACGCCAAAATATTATAGTATTTCTGAATTATGATCGACAATACTTTTTAATCGGTCCAAACTTATTGGTTCATTACTGAGGTCTTTCTGTGTTTTACTGTCAACGGTTCATTACTGAATTTGTATAGTTTTATTGAGAATCTATAGGCTAGTCGATTATTATTTGGCTATTATAAGTTTTGAATTTTGTTTTGATATATAGAATAAGTTTTGATTTACAGCTTTGTAATTAGGAAAATTTTCATAACGCTCACACCTTGTTTGTTGAAGTAAAGACAAACGTGAAACGTTCAACGTTCGAATCATAGAGAAAGGAAAAACATAACGTTCAAATATTTTCTTTTGAAAAAAAAAATATATATATATTCACAGCATAAGGACATGGAGATGAAAACATGAAAAGCCGAGCCACATAATTGGATCTCCCTAAATATCCGTGTTTGTTTCTAGCCGTTCCTTTTTCTCCTTTTGTTTACTTGCTTTTTCATTACCTAAAGCCATTTTTAATTTGCCTTTTTGCTGCAACAAAAGTCTGTATACTGTTTGTTTATTCAAATACAATGTTTCCGTCCGCCGATCTCCTATATACGTACGTATATATTGATTAGTTAGTATATAAAGATAATGCTCTCAACTTATAACTGTTTTACTCGTGGAACTGGAACTATAAATGTAAGTGTTACCAGTTCATTGAAATTTGTATTGTTCATTAGTTCTTTCCATTTTTTACACCGGTTCAAAAAGATTATCGTACAAAAAACTGGCAGTACTGTAGTATGTCATGTTTCATTAATTCTTTTTGTTTTTGGACCATGCATGCATTAATCACATTTACCGCTTAGTGATATCGATTGTGAGTTTTGTGACATAGTCATTGTCATACACCGTTACAAATGAAAACCACTCACTAACTATACCGCCGAAAGAGTCACTGTTTTCGTATTAGATTTGTGTCTATCTTCAATTTAGCTATCAGTCTTATCGGGTGATGTTGTTTTTTGATCTTTCATATCTTTTATTTTTGTTTTCTTTGCTCAACAAGTTCTTCATAACCTACACACCATTATATTATAAATGAAACTGTCACAAAATAAATTAAAAAGAGCAAAAAATGTCAGACAAGACGAAGTGGAGAGATGGTGCACATGGGATCCTGTTGAGGGAGTTAGAGAAACCAATAAAAAAAAAAACATTTGTTTCAGTCAGGAAGGTTTTATCTCCATGCGGCGATCCCACTGGATCTCAAGACGTGTCAGCCGTACACGTGTTAGATTTTGCACGAGATCTAGTTTGGTGAAGACGCAAAAGCTGTGGTAGGGGCCCAAGTAAAGCCCACAAGACTTTTGCGCTGTCGCTTTCAGACAAAGACATTGGTGGAGAGCCATGTGAGTAGGTCCCACTTTACATCGAACACGTCACTTTAAACGCCGTCGCGTCACCGTAGTTTTTTTACACGTCCACCTTTCGCAGTCTTCTTAAAAAAATTGTGTATATATTTTCACGGTAAAGGTTAATAATATATGCACGTGTATATAATCATTTACCGCCGTCAACAAAAAAAAAAGGTTGGTCAACAAAAAAAATTATTCAAAATCTTAGCTTGATTATAGAAAAGTTTGACAATAGAGGGAAAAAACAGTTTTGTGAAACTTTACAATATAGAAGATGTTGGCACAAAAGTAAAAGAGAGAGAAAGTTAAAAATATTGGGTAAGAAAGTAATCCATAGTATTTGTTTAAAAGCAGCTAAATTAATAAAACTCAACTGGGATTAAGTAATTTGGGAAGGAATTTCACTTAATAACAAATAATTGTAAAGTTGTTCAGGTCGACTTCCACTATCTATCATTCATCTTTTTAGCAACAAAATATACGCACTACAATCATTAAAAAAAAAAGAAAAACGTAACTAATTATGAATCGTAACTATGATTGGCTGTCTGATAATTAATAAATTAAGGTAATAAGCCGAGGGAATAATTGATCATTAGTTTACATTTGGGGTGACATGCTCCACTCTGTCTAAACAGCGATAATGTTGTAGTTTTAGGGCATATTTGCTCCTTTTTCTTCTTTCTTTCCCAATTTTCTCCCACTTTTGTTGTTCTTAGCTTATATTTGCTCTATACATCTTTTGATTTATCTGTTTTTGTTTGATTGAAGTTGGAGAATGCATGCATGCATAACTTTTGTATTAGTTAATTATAAATTGTACTTGTATACATGGTACTCTCTCTGTCTCATAAAAATTGATGTTTTGAGATATTTTTTTGTTTCACAAAGATTGATGTTTTACAAATTTCAAAAAATAATCATTGAAAATATTTAAAATTTTGAATTGTTATTAGTCTAAAATTAAATAATATCACTTTAGTCAAAAAAAAATATATTCTTAGTAATTATTATTTTCTTAAAATGTGTAAAAGTTTATAAACATCAATTTTTATAATAGAGATAGAGTATTAATTTATCATATTGTTGCTCTTACACTGAATTGGAACCTAGGCATCTCTATGGATGCGCGCGGCCAAAAGAGTAAAGTTACTAAAAGAAAGATCACCACTATACTGGTTATTATTTGGGAATTCATCTGCAAATTGTGATTATTAATATAATTATCCCTTTAATTATAGCTTTATAATTTGATACGATTTCACCCAAAAAAAAACCTTTGATACGCCATTGTCTTAATTAGCCTACGTAAACGTATATTTCTAACTCGATGGGATGCTTCTGTTTTGTGTCAATCAAAAACAAATATCATAGAAATGATAAAATATCAAATTTAAATATTGAAAGTGAGTTTTACTCTACTGTTTGTTTCATTTATGGGAATTCCAAGTTGTACTAGTCCAGTAAATCTATAATATATATAGTCTTTCTGAGTGATAATCATTTGTCATGACAATTTGAAGCAAATATATGATATATAACTCGTCTTTAATTTTTCCATTAACAAATAAAAGTCTTACTAAAACTAATACAAAAGTTATGGTTTTGGTACAGTGTTCATAATATTATATCTCTGGAATAAAATTAAAATAATAAGAGAGATTCTAATTTTTGGTCGAGAATTTTGTGTAATGCCAACTTGATGCTGCCCAAGTTCCCAACCATGCATGTGCACTTACACCCGTAGGATATATGCTGTTTCCATATTTTTATTTTAAAACATTTTAGTTTCGGGATATAAATTTAATATTAATCGGAGAGCTGAAAGCCTGGAATAACCGAGTACAGCGAGAAATATAATATTATTTTTAGGTTTGTTTTATCTTTCATAAAAAAGATCAGGATCAGATTCTTCATATATGTGAAATTGGAAATTGCAGTCAATTTTACCATCCGATTAATAATGTTGTTTACAATAAATTAATATAGTTAGTATAACGATCATATCTATCCAGAACGCGATTTCCAAATTCAAAACTTATTCGTTTAAGAACATCTTGTTCTTTGTTGACAGATTAGCAAATTATAAAAATTTAAAACCCAAAAAAAAAAAAAAAAAAANTTCTTTTATAAAAAAGATCATGATCAGATTCTTCATATCTGTGAAATTGGAAATTGCAGTCAATTTTACCATCTGATTAATTACGTTGTTTTTTACAATAAATTATTAATACAATTATTCTAACGATCATATCTATCAAGAATGCGATTTCCAAATTCAAAACTTATTCGTTTAAGAACATCTTGTTCTTTGTTTACAGATTAGCAAATTATAAAACATTAAAAACAAAAAAAAAAATGAAAATCCCATAACGGGACGTTGTAGAGATCCAGAAAGAAACAAGCTAGGCTTTTGTCATGTCACCACCAAGAGGGACCCAAGATTCATCCGTCAGCCAAAGTTGACCACTCTTTTTTTTTTTTTCAATCAAATCTCATATACTAAATTATTGAAGATGACTTTCTTCGAGATAGAACCAATTAGGTTCCGACGAGCTTACATGGGAAAAGCAGAAACTTCGTGCTCTTACACATTTTGCAAGTTTATCAGTACGGATATTATCCTCTCGAGGAATATATCTAATACTAAAGTTAACAAATCTATCTTTGAAATGAATAAAATTCTTCAATTCTGATGAGAAGGTCGGCCAATCTTCAATATTAAACGTCATTGTTAGAAGGTCTAAGCAATCCGTAGCAAAGAGAGCTTTATCTAAGTTCAAGGCTAGAAGGCACTCCATAGCCCAAACAAGGGTGTCTAACTCTGCATGTAAGAGGGATAGGCTTCTACGCGAACCTTTAAGCCCCATGTGCAAGAATCTAGCTCCAAAAGAAGCAATCCAGCCGTGTCCTCTCCTATCCACCTCTGCGTGCCAAGATCCATCTATAAAACATACAAGACAATCTTGTGGGATTTGGGTCTATATGCCCGCTTCTACTAACCTTGATGGTATGTCTCCATTATTTGCTCTTCTCCAAACTTCTTCTTCTTGGATGGCTTTCTCTAGAGTATCTTGCAGAGATTCAGATATATTTTCAAAAACTGTCTTGTTTCTTGCCTTCCAAATGTACCACATCATCCAAGGGAACGTCCTCAAGTTTTGATCACTTGCACCAAAGTCTCTACCACGCCCATATAGAAAATCGAGGTTGCTATAGAGAGTAGATGAAGGGAACACCATAGGATGTGAAAAGATTGTCGATAAGGCTCATACTTGATGAGCAGGGGGGCATTCAAATAACATATGATTTATAGTTTCCTCCTCCGCTCCACATCTAGGACAATCTTTAACTCTACCAATATGGCGATAATGTAGGCGTTGAAATGTAGCCAAGCACCCAGTCACACATTGCCACACGAAATGCTTAAGCTTTCGTGATGTTTTTAACTTCCATGCTTGCGCCTTGAGTATTGTAACACTTGGCTCCTAAAAAGGGAGGTCGCAAACAGGACGAGAGATAGCTCTCGCGGTTTCGTATCCAGACTTAACGGTATAATTCCCAGACTTTGTTAAGGTCCAAGAATAACCGTCCCTTAGAGGCAATTAAGCTCGGTTTGATTCCCAAAATAAGGGCAATTTCTTTCGGGGGGAAAAATTCCCGAAGACGCTCCAGTTTCCACTTTTTGTATTAAAATCGATCAAGGTGTTAACACATATCAAGGGATTTCTCTCAATATTTAATCCTTGTGGCGGCCGCGCAGGAGTATCTGGAATCCACGGTTCAGTCCAGATGCACGTATTGAACCCCAAAGTTATGGTCTTACGGATTCCATACGAGAGAACATGTTTTGCCGCCAACATGCTTCTCCAACCATATGAAGGTCGATTGGATACTTGTATCTCTAATGGGCTACAATATCGAAAGTATCTCCCTTTGAGAACTCGACTCAGGAGAGAATCTGGATATCTCAGCAATCTCCATAGTTGTTTTGCCAAGAGAGCAAGATTAAATTCTTCTAGTGTTCGGAAGCCTAGCCCACCTTCAGAAAGTTTAGTACACATCTTCTCCCATGGGATCTAGTGTAGTCCTCTACTATCTGCCCTATTGCTCCACCAAAAATCAGCAATCGCACTAGTTAGTTTTGAACATATAGCTTTTGGTAAAAGAAAACATGACATTACATATGTCGGAATTGCTTGTGCCACTGATTTTATCAGGACTTCTTTGCCTCCCTTGGATAGGGATTTTGAAGTTCATAAGTTCACCCTCTTATGAAGTATATCCCTTACGAATGCAAAGACTTGTGCTTTTGACCCATGAATCTTCTCAGGGAGACCAAAGTATGTTCCCATACCTCCTTCTTGTGATATTCCAACAATAGATTTGATCTCTTGTCGTACATGGGACGGGACCTCGGTTCCAAACATGATGGAAGATTTAGAGAAGTTTATTTCTTGTCCGGACGCCTCGCCATAAAAGCGGATTATATCGATAATTTCCTTGCATTGCGGAGGATCAACTTTATAGAAGAATAAACTATCATCTGCAAAGAGTAAGTGGGAAACCCGTGGGCTTGCATTCGAGATATGTAAACTCTGAATCTTCCCCTCTCTTTCGGCATTCCTAATCTGAGCGATTAAGGCATCTGTACAAAGAATAAATAGATATGGAGAGATCGGGTCCCCTTGACGAATCCCACGTGTTGGCCTAATCCGTCCCTTGGGCTCCCCATTGATCAAAATGCGGTAGGAGACGGAAGTGATGCATTGCATTATCCAACCCACCCATTTTTGATCAAATCCCATTTTTCCCATCAAAGCTCTTAGAAAATTCCATTCCACCATATCATAAGCTTTACTCATGTCCGTCTTAATTGCCATAAATTTCTTACGGTTTGCCCGGTTAGAACGAAGGGCGTGGAAGTTTTCTTGAGCAATGAGGATATTATCCGTGATTAATCTTCTTGACACAAAGGCAGATTGGGTTTCAGATATAAGATCTGGTAAAAACCTCTTGAGACGTAAGCTCAGAATTTTTGAGATCACCTTATAGCTCACGTTACACAAGCTAATAGGGCGAAATTTTGACATTTCCCTAGGTCGTTCTCCTTTCGGGATTAAACATATATTTGTCTCATTTAGCTTGCCATCAAAAATTCCGGAACTAAAGAAATTCCTCACCATCTTAGTGAGATCGCCTTTTATGGTTTCCCAAATTTTTTGGAAGAACAAAGTAGTCATCCCATCCGGTCCTGGAGCCTTTCCCGGATTCAGAGAGAACAAAGCTCGTTTGACCTCTTCTTCTGAGATTTCTTTAGTGAGATGCTCATTCATAGCAGGTGTAACCAATGTAGGTACATCCTTAATGGCCGATGTAGGGTCGCTCGCATTCGAGGATGAAAAGAGATTGCTAAAGTACTCCACCGCAACTTTTTCTATTCCTTCCTCTGTATCAACCCATACCCCTAGCTGATTGAGGATGCCCTTGATCTTATTCCTTGCTCTCCTTTGTTTTGTGGAAGCATGGAAAAATTTTGTATTTTTATCTCCTTCTACAAGCCAAAGTTCTCTGCTCTTTTGGTGCCAATATGCTTCCTTTTCCCTATAAGCTTCGCAAAGCCGCCATTTTAGGTTAAGGAGAGTTTCCGACGATGCTTGATCATTACCGTAGGTCTCATCAATCTTTTCTTTGAGATCTTTAATCAACTTTTCCGAGTTTGTTTGATTATTTTTCTTCCAAATGGAGATAGCTCGTTTGCAGTTTTGGATTTTTTTCATGATGGATCGTTCGACGGAAATGTCGTCACCTCCCCATCCTTCTAGCACCGCCTCTTTAAGACCTGGCTTATCAATCCACCTCTTGTCAAACATAAACCTTCTCAAAAACTATTTTGGACGTGTTAGAATTGATGCGAGAAGTAGACGATGGTCCGAACCCCACATCTTCATATACTCCACATTAGTGTGGGAAAAAATATTGTGCCGCTCTTCGTTTCCCATGGCTCTATCCAAGTGACATCGAATCTTACCATTTGACCGTTGACCAATCCATGAAAATTGATTTCCTTGGTAGGGGAAATCAATTAAACCACATGAATCAATCATAGCACGGAAAGGTAGAAATGAAGCTTCCAATATTTTTTTTCTTTCCTTTTCTCGTGATTCCCGGTTATTTTATTGAAATCACCAATAATAAGCCATAGATCTGATCGGGTCACTCCAATCCGCATTAACCTTTCCCACACATATTCACGATTTGCAGAATATGGCTTACTAATCCCATTCTTTCACGGTTTGCAGAATATGACCACTTCTCTTCTCACGTAAGCAGCACTAATCCCATTCTTTCACCCTTTCCATATGCCTCGGAGTTTATAACTATACGAAAACTCTTGACTCTGACTCTCGCGCTCGGCTTATCTAATTTGGCTGTTGATCCACCGGCTCGGCTCAAATTCTTTTTATGAATGGAGCTGGATAATTCAAGTAACATAATGTCATTGCTTACAAAGAAAAAAACTTACTAGTAAACCACATATCTACCCTAATCAATTGTTCTTTTTTCGAGTGGTCGTTTGTCGCTCGCTTTCTCCATGTGACAGTCTGATTTTAATGCAACAAGTTGGTCCATTTTTGACGAGTTGGATAACTAACCCACAAAAGGCGAAATAAATGCATAATATTCATAGAGTTTCTCGCTTGAATAATCTACATATATTGTAGTGTATATATGTATATTTGGTACCTTTTGTTTCGTGTGCCAAAAATCTTACGTACTTTTTATGATACCTTAAAAGAGTCGGTTGTTACTGTTTTAATGAACGATACTGGTATATATATATCTTACTTCGAAAGTCATCAACATGGGGTGGTGGCGCAGTTGGCTAGCGCGTAGGTCTCATAGCTATTGAGTAATCCTGAGGTCGAGAGTTCGAGCCTCTCTCACCCCAATATTTTATTTTATTAGCTCCATTGTCATATCTACTTGGGCTTTTGGGCCTCCCCAATAATCCAAAAGGGCTAACTTCGTCGCTGAAGAACTCCTAACTAATTTCCACGCCCATCAATCACCATCACACAATACGATATCATGAGTAGGATCTTATGTCAACACAATCTCATATTGTATGTAATTTATTTATCATATTATTACATAAATGTAGAAACAGCATTAGCGTGAGAAGTGAAGCTGCTTTTACTGGTGTTTAATAAAAGTATTGTTGGCATCGTCAAAAACCACGAGGTTCATAGAACATGTTTTAAATAAAGTATTTGAGTATGAAGGAAGGTTCATCGAATGAAAAGTGTTATTCCGGATTAGTTAGTTAATACAAACAAGCAAGAGGATCTACTTTGTAATCCGATCCAAGATAATAAAATCACTCACTCATTCCCACGATCATGAACCGTACAAACTTCTAGATTTTCTCCTCCTCAATAGTTTGCAATTTCCCATAAACTCTGGTCGTCCTTTTTGACTACACAACTCACGTGCGCACGAAATTGAAGCATACGGCGCACCCATTCTTCAAGAAATAAAAGAAAACTTACCCAAACCAAAAAAGTCACGTAGTAACAGTTTTTAATAAATTGAAGTTTAAGTGCGCACGAGTGGGTTTGTTTTTTTGGGTACGAACGCGGTTTACAACTTACAAGCGAGTCCGTGTCCGAGTCGACCGGCCAACGGTCACCGTCAGATGATACCGAACAAGTTGGTCCCATAACATGTTGAGTGTTTGTTTAACTCAAAACCGTCCATCGTTATCACATCCCCTTTTTTTTTCTTTTTTTTTTTTTTTTTTTTTTTTTTTTTTTTCTTTTTGCGTTTCTTTTGTTGACCCTATTAAATTTCCCGTCTTCATTGTGAAATTTGTATGAAAGTGTGAACGGGAATTGAGTTTTTATTAGTGTCACAGGCTGTGTGGACTGCTCTCTCTCACTTACATCACCCATTCTATGATATTCGTTGAGTAACTGTTCCAAAATCTACGGATGTTCCGGTTAGATTTTTTTTTATAAATTTAATTTGGGAAAATGTTTTCCTTAAAAAACGAAACAAATAAATGTAATTCAAAATATTTAAAATGAAAAATAAGAAATACGTGTCTAATTTAAAATCATTAATATTTTCTTTTATTAAATAAGAAATCAAAATAAAATTAAAAAGCAAAAAAATCCAAATACAATAAAGATACTAAATTATATTCCAAATTTTTAGTTGGATCTTGTCATAAATTTAGATGATACTACTAGTAAAGTAAACAATATAGTTTTTCTTTCCCAGTTATTTTCAATATTAATATAATAACCATTTTCTTAAGTTTGACCAAAAAGAAAACAATCATCTTCTAAAAATTGTGTTCTTTAATTTATCAAGAGCTGAAAAAACAAATCATTTAAAATTTTTAATCATATTATCGACGTAAAAATTTGAAAAAGACAGTCGTTTACACGTCAGAGAGGTTTCTTCTAAGAAAGCCCTGTCAACATAGCCAAACCTTATACCGACGTTGAAATCCACGTGGCAATATTTCACACGTAGGTACACACGTGCGTGTGCCTGTGTATATTTATAACCCACACACACATCATAGAGACGAAGCAGAAGAAGAAAATGGAATGCAGAAAACACAACCACCATGGCAGCAAAGGAGTTTGCCCAACTTGTTTACGAGATAAACTCTCTCGGTTACCTAACACGACGTCGTACTACATAGTTCACCGATCCGATGATCGATCTACTTCCTCCACAACCGTTTCGTCTTCTCCGTCGTCTCCGGCGGTGAAGGATCATCGGAGAGCTGGTTCGATGTCGATGTCTTTCGCTGTGAGGGAAGCGTTGAGTGGTAATCTGATCGAATCTTTAGGTGGAGGGTTGAAGAAAAGCAGATCTATGGCGCATGTTCCCAAAGATTATAGTACTGTTAGGGATTCGACGAAGAAGAAGACCAAGGAGAAGTTGAAATCTACGACGGTTAAGAAGACTGGGTTTTGGACTAAGTTGCTTCATCTCAAAGGTAAAGGCGGTGCTTCCGCCGACGTCGGTGGATTGGTTTCTTCACGTCAACGAGTTTATTAAATGACCCATTTTAGTCCCTTTTTTTTTTTTTCTACTGAAATTTTATTTTTGATGTGTACAGTTACAGATAAAAGAAAGTGAAATGGTGGAAAATTTTATGAAAGTGATTTCTGATAATACGTAGAAAAATAGAGATATATACATTCGTATTACACTGAAATTGACCAAAGATATATATACAAAGGTACGATGAACTTTCCTGTGAGTTGACCAACCAATCAGTGATTTTTTGATCATATCCTAAACTTGCGTGTTGTATATAAAAGTCATATTAGCAATTTGGCATGTCATCACAGCGGCCATGGATTTTAAAATCAACAAAACGTTCTAATATTTCTAAGGCGATTTGTTCATTATATATAAACCGATAAATGTACGTATATAATATAGTACGAGAAGTATATAATAGTACTACTATGTAACTAACAGTGAGCATACTACAACACAAAAATATGGCCCCTTCCGACTCTTGGATGTTCCGTTATGAGATTCGTAACATTCAAATTAGCTTTTCATCAGTTTCTTGTAAAGTTGTTCTATACTATGGGTGACCAAATCTGGTGCTTGCTTTGCTTCCTTTCCACTCAGCCTTTTTTGGTAAGTGCATAGTCTTTTCAAATTTTCATCACCATCTTCTTCATAGTCAAACTTCATCATCGTCATCGAGATAGTGCCCGTGTTCTACAGACCGGTTTTTCAGTCTCTGGAATATCTCATCTAGCGACTGTGGCACTGATGAAGTCACTACTCTGCTTGTGCTGGTTAGTGTTGTTGTTTCTGGTCCCTGTCTTAGTGGAAGAAACTTCTTGGTTGCTACATTTTCTTTAAAACTCTGGATTCCTTGTTTCATGTTTCGCCATGTGGACGCCAAACGAGACGATGGCTCTCCTGATCCTTCACCATTACTACTTGGACCTGAACTGTCTGTTTCCAGTAAGGACACTTTAGCCGAAGCCATGTTCTCTGGCTTTTTGATAGAAGATGGCGAGTGTTTGTTCTGTTGTTCTCTAATGGCTGCATATTTGTTTGTGATTGCTTCTCTGGCTGATCCGTATTTACGGGACATATCATCTTTCGATGAACTTCCTTTCACTGTGTCTATGTCATAGCTCGACGACATTTTCATTTCAACGGATGAATTTTCCTGCAAAAAACTTGCTCAGGCGTTGGAACAAAACATTATGAGCTCTGCTTTTATATGTTATCGGTTTACTACTTACAGAGAAATTGCTTCCTGGTTCAATGTCAACATCGTTGAAGTTCCTTGCTAATGGAAGAACATGCTCGCCGACTTTTTGTCCTTCTTCGAGCCATGTTCGTTCTAAGGATTGGAAAAGAAAGGAAAATGAATTAAAACACGAGTTATTATTAGTCAAATATCAATGCAGAAGAAGATCACTATGCTTTTTTTTTTACCTTTTTTAAGAATCATTACCCCCGAAGGATCAAACCCGTCTGTATCCTCGCTCTCTGTTTGAAATCTAAATCTTTTCCAGCTACCAAAGTAATTAAATATGCGATCAAAGAAATTGCTTGCAACTAGCAATGTGTAGATAACCATTATGAGCGGATATATTTCATTGAACCGTTGTCCAAAGACCGGGACAGCATCATCGATTCTACCCATTTTCTGCAGAATCAAATAAAAACATTGCAAAGAAGCACAGTTATGGCATGAATTTTAAAGACTTGTAAGACAATGAAATGCGCAAAGGGAGAGACGGAGAAAAATACCTTCTCAAATATAGTCTCGGAATGAAGTTGAATGAGATTAATAAAATTGTAAGATATTGGTGGCGCATATCGAGCAATCATCCTGAAGAGATACATATAAACCATTTATAAGCATGTAAAATTCTTATTCTAAAAAAAGGATCGTTAGATATTCACTTACGAGCAAATCATAAGTAGATTCACAGAACTTGTTTGTCGAGGAGTCAAGGAATAAATCATCAGCATCCCAATTTTAAAAAGTGAATAGTATGTACAGACGCACATATACACCAAAGGTACAAAAGCAAATGCCTGAAAGCAAAGTGATCGGGATTCAAGCAGAAGTTACAGGTCAGTTGAAACATTTGCTGATATATAAGGTAACAAGATATGACGCGCTCCATCAAAGCGAGAATTGAACCAAAATGTAAAGTACAATATACCTGCACTAGTAGTTCATCGGATTTGACAGAGCTAATAAGTATTGAGAAGAGGGACAAGTCCAGTTTACTAAGAAGGAGAGTTGCCTCTGCTAAAAGAATTGCAGCGGACATAATCCCCATAACTACTGCCAACACCATCTGAATTTGTTTCTTCAATATACACCTCCACATAAATTCTGCCAATAGTAATAATGTACATAAGTATTCTCATGCAATCGACAACTCTACTCAGGGATGATTTCATTCTTTCTATTGTGTTCTTGTCAAAGTGGGAACTTTCCACCTCAGTAACACGTTCAGTAGGTTACAGAGCAAATAAGTACAAAAGTATTGGAATAGTTTACCGAATGTGTCAAGAAAATTCCCCATATTTCCAGTTCGAGTAGATCTGAAGCTCGAAATGTATTTCCTGAAATACGGTTAAAAAAAGCTGCTTAAGGTGAAAGGTATCATAAACTTGTTTAAAATAAATGACGGAAGAGGTAATTCTATACTGTACGAGAGATGAAATGATCGAAAATCTGACCATCCAGTTGCATCACGGCGTTCATAATTCTTCATTGTGTCTTCAAGAACAAGGGCCTCGGTAACGTAAGTTAGATACTCACTGCAAACAGCCATAGTGAGACATTACTAGAGATTTCGAAATAAAACAGCTGCAACTTAGTCTATTAATGGAACAAGTTTCCTAACAAAGTATTATTAGAAAAGTTTCCTAACAAAGTATTATTAGAAGTTAAGACAGGGCCTCTAGAAAGTTCTCCATACCTTTTATATCTGTAATATTCATCCTTAGCATTTCGAAGGTGTCGCCTTAACGTTGCCATCGATTTCTCATCTGTGTCATAGTCCATATCATTTTCACCCAACTGACCACCTTGTGGCTTAAATGATGGGTCTTCCCTGAACTGTATAGAATATGATCAATAAAATTGGAGATGTTCTACTCACAATATAAAGATTATGGGAGGTAGAAGTTACCATTTTAGCCAGCATAGCATCTATAACATTCATGTATGGTCTCATAGGATCACGCTTGGACATTTGAGTTGAAGTCGCTTGAGCAACCTAGCAAGGCAATAGTTAGGGGGTGATAAACAGTCTAACAAGAAAACAATACATGTCATCATTTCTGGAGGGAGCAGTGTAAAGTTATTTGAATTGCTAAAACTCAGGGTACTTAATTACGTGAAGTAAATTTACTATAGATACAAAGTCCGCTAAATGGAATATCTCCTTAGATCTTATATTGCACCAATGAGGATGTCATGAACTATGATATTAGAAACGAAGTTCTTAGTTAAGTTTGAAGTAGAGCATATTTAAGCAGATGAGGACAAAAACTTATTTAACCCAGATAAAACTTACTACAATCGCATTTGAAAGTTCCTGATGGGCATTATCAAGTTTCACAGCAATTTTGGCAATTTTGTGAGAGAGAACTTTTTGGCGGGTGGTCCAGTCTGCATTCTTCCAAAGGGTCTTAGGTATTTCGCTCAAGCCAAAGCCAAGAAGAAATGCACCAGTCACCAGCCCAAAAGTATTTGAACATGCCATAGCATAACCCAAAATGCTTCCTGTCCTGTTAACATACAAGAACGCCTCAGTCAAATAGTCCAGGAACGAATGTAACTTTCACACTAGAAAAAAAGATAGGGCACCAGATATTCTAAACCCATATATCATCTATTGCTAGACGATGAGAAATTGAGTTGCAACACTAATGAATGTTAATGACAAAAGCATGAGATACAAATCCGATATATAAGTATATTCAACCATGAAGGAAAATTTTACCAGTTCCTGTGCATCATGATGAGAAGGATAAGACCGAGAAGACCAATGAATCCCAGAACTAGATAGAAAACTAAGTTGACATGTACGCTAGTCTTCAATCTCTCTGACACTGTAAAGTCTCCAGCATCTTCAAAACCCTGAATAAGGGGCACCACAGCCCTGTTTAGAGGTAACATAGTTCAATATAAATGTAAATAGATTGTTAGGGGTGCATTTCAATTACTGGCAACCAAAACAAATTTACACCTAAAAGATCACAACCATACAGATAAAAGTTATTTGACATACATGGGACACATCCTGTCATGTTAACTAAGGTATATTTTTTCAAACATAATCTGGTTTTACCACCTTATACTGGATCTGATCAGAAGAAGGACACATTGTACTGTAAATATCGGGGAAGACATGTGTCAAAGAAAAGGCACTGAAAAGTTCAAGCAGTTCATACCAGGTGAGTAGAAACGTACTCCAGTATGACCAACTCCATAAGAAGGAAATGGCGCCATTTTCAGGATGATCAGGTTGCAGAGATAGTGTCTGCAGAACAGAAGAAGACGAATGAAGCAACCATATATAAAATGATTCCCTAATCTCCTAGTGCGCCTATTTTGGTTCAAATCCAAATCAAACATGGCAACCCGAAATCTAGCTATCATTGTTTCATATCTTGCAGTAAACGACGAAGCTTACTACTATCCCTGAATATAACTTTGTTAACTCCCCAAATCAGCTAAAGACTTCAAGCCTAAAAACCTTCAGTGAGTCTTTCAAACTCTTACAACATTAACTACCAATTTCAAATTAAGTCTTACATATAACTAACTATAAGCCGTATTCAGAAGCCACATTCTTCAGCTAAATCTTAATCCTACGTATGAATGATCTTACGAAACTTTAAGGCAAACCACACGATTCAATTCCAAATCAAGCAAAATAAGTCCACGTAAAGACCAATTCGATCAGAATCGCGCAGTAGTCCGAAATTGAAAACGAAACTTGGGGG